>NW_028263219.1:1540000-1592500 GCF_982192425.1 Myodes glareolus
GCGGGGTCGGGAGAGACCGGGAACCGGCGGGGCGGGCGACGACGACCGCGCCAACGGGCTCGGCGGGAGAAGCGGACGGCGGCCGCCCCCGGGCGAGACGCGGAGGCGGAGGGGACCGGGACCCCGTGGAAAAAAGCCGGGCCGCGCGCGTGCTCGGAAACGCGGCGGGGAGAGGCGGAAGGGAGGGAGAGAGGCGACGACCACGTGGACGGTCTTCCCCCTCGAGGGACGTGAGGGGGGGCGGCGCAACGCGGACCCACGACGCTCGGGAGGGCCGGACCTCGGGGACGGGGAGAGTCATCGACCGGAGCCCCCGCCGCCGGCAACCGGAGGAGAGCGGGCACGCAACACGCTGGGGTATCTCGCCGCCAGGCGCCCAACCCGGCGCGGATGGCGGTTCCCCACACGTGCGACGCGAGCGCCCTTCCCGGAGGACGGACGACGGGGCCGGAAGAGTCCCCAGACGCACCTCGGCCGACGGACCCACCGTCAACAGCCGCAGACCGCGGACGACGCCCGCTAAGCCTCTTTCCCTCGCGAGGTTCCCCGAAACGCGCGGGGGCCTCCTCTTCTTTCCCCACTCGCACAGACCCCACCTTCGAGACAGACGCGCCCGCCGCCGCCGAAGGACCTCCGGCGGCGACGGGCCCCGACGCGTCCGGCGACGCGCCGGAGACGACCGACCGCCGTTTCTCCAAAGGCCGCGCCCGAGAGAGAGGTCACGGGCCCGCGACGCCAGAACCGGATCCCCGGCCCCGAGGAGGGACGGGTCACCGCTGCTCCCCGATCGTGGGAACGCTGCCGGGGAGAGGGGGAGCGAGGCGACTCCACACGGCACGCCGCAACGAGCGACACACACGCACGCGACGCGCACGGCGAGGCCGCGGACGCGGGAACGGCAAAGACGGGGAAGCGCGGGAGGGTCCGCTCGCGGCGGGCACGGACGGTGCGGACGGGTGGGACCCGGGAGCCCACCGCCACCCAGCCCCGCTCTTCCCGCTCGGCTCCGCGCCCCGAGGCGTGCGCACCATCCCCCTCGGGGGAGCGGGGTGACCGGGGGGGTCCCACGGCGCTCGGGCGCGCGCACGACGCGGGCCCCTTCGTCCCCCGACCACGGGTAACAACATCCCAGGCTCCGGCACGGCACGCCGGCGTCACGGCACGCTCTCTTTTGCCCCGCGTGGTTCCTCCCCGGACTCGGAGCGAGGAGGCGCGGGCCGCAGCGGGCACACAAACGCTCGGGTTCCCCCCCCAAAAGTCGGGACGCGGCGAGGGGAACCCGGCCAGAGCTACGCGCATCGGGCGGGTCACGGGGCGGGCCGGGGCGACCCAAGGCGGATCCGACGGGAGACCCCAAGCACGCCCTTTCATCGGATCGCTAGAGAAGGCACTTTCCTCGCTGAGGGCGGGCGGGACGGACCCGGCCCGACGAGCCCCCGGCCGCGGCAGCCCCAAGAGCGGGGGAAACGACGCTCGATGATCTCGAACGTGGCGAGGCGGGGGGGGTCTGCGGTATCGGTAAGGGCTTCTCTTTATCTTTTTCCTTCCGGGGGCGCATTCTCGAGCGTAACGCGGACAGGGGGGACCGGACCGAGAAAAAGCATAAACTACAAACTAGGTCCCCCGAGAGCCAGGCCTCTCCGGCACCACCCACCGGCTCTGCACCGGACGGGGAGGCATTCTAATCGTTTAACATTAAAACCCACCTCGAACGGTGAGAAGAACAGAAAGGCCGGCCGCGACAGCTCAACACCACCACACGGCGCTCAAAAGCCTACGGGAGAAGGCAGCGCGTGGTGGGCCGCTCGCCCGATCTCACAGGAGCTCGCGAGAGACGGTTCATCGTCCCCCGCTCACGGAGGGGGGGACGGACGCAGAGAGCCTCTTTCTTACCGCTCGCCTCGACCCCCACACGAACACACCTTCGCAGAGGAACACCGCCGAAGGCCGGACCGCGCGCGGGAGGGCACACACGTCGGAGAAACGGGAAACGCCGCCGCCGCTCAGTACCGGGCACCTCTGAAGATCGGCCTGGAACGCTCCAGGAGCACCGCGAGGATCGCGAGCGAGACGCGCGCACACAAAGCCCGTTCGGGAAGGGCGTGTGACGCGGCACACATCGGCCAACCCTCTCCCGGCTCGGAGGGAGGAGGGCCGCACGGGCCACACACGGTGGGCGGAGCGAAACGCGCGAGAGGGGGGCAGACGCCGGAGCCCCTGACGCGCCTCACGGGAGCCCCCACGAACCACAGCGGGGAGTGCGGGGGGGCTTTCACAGGGCTCGTGCCGGAGAGACCGCACCCCTGCCTTCCACACACCACCAGTCAAAGGTGGGGAGGACAGACGCGGGGCCCGCTGGCAGAACGAGAAGAGCGGCCGCCATTCGCCATGAATGTCCGTCCCTCGCCTGGCGCGGCTTAGGCCTCCGACCCGAATGAACACAGGGCGAGAGCACCACATCGATCGACAAGCGGAACCGGGGAGAAGCGAGCGAGAGAGGGCACCACAGACCCGACCGACTGCCACCAAAAAAAAAAAAGAAAACCCTTCACACACCACCTCCGAAACAAAAAAGAAAACCCTTCACACACCACCTCCGAAACCAAAAAAAAAAAAAAAAGCGGAGTGGAGTGGGCCAGCCACGGGGGAAGAAAAGGTGTGCACTCGGGAGGCACATAAGCAAGCAGCAGAAAGCCGGGCTGGGTCACCCTTTTCCCCCAAAGGCCTCATGGAGACTCGGGAGCTCCACAACCTGGGGATGGGAAAAAAGTGCACCCGGGAGGCACACGGGAACAGGGACTGGGGGCACCCACCCAGTCCGTGGAGACTCGGGAGCTCCACCGCCTGCTGATCCCCGAAAGGAAAAAAAAAAAGAAAACCCTTCACACACCACCTCCGAAACAAAAAAGAAAACCCTTCACACACCACCTCCGAAACGAAAAAGAAAACCCTTCACACGCCACCTAAGAAACAAAAAAGAAAACCCTTCACACACCACCTCCGAAACCAAAAAAAAAATAAGCGGAGTGGAGTGGGCCAGCCACGGGGGAAGAAAAGGTGTGCACTCGGGAGGCACATAAGCAAGCAGCAGAAAGCCGGGCTGGGTCACCCTTCCCCCCAAAGGCCTCATGGAGACTCGGGAGCTCCCCAACCTGGGGATGGGGGGGAAAAAACCCTTCACACCTCCACCTTCAAAACCAAACACAATGGTGGTGGTCGTGGGGAAGAAGCGGTGTGTGCACTCGGGAGGCACATAAAAGCAGGCAGCAGAAGGCCGGGCTGGTTCACCCTTCCCCCCAAGGCCTCATGGAGACTCGGGAGCTCCATAACCTGGGGGTGGAGAAAACAGTGCACTCGGGAGGCACACAGGGGACCCACCCAGTCCGTGGAGACTCGGGAGCTCCATCTGATCCCCAAAAGAAACTTGGAGAAAAAAAAAAAAAAAAAAGCACCGGGACGGTAAGGGAAGAGCACCGGGAGGCAAGTCCCACCATCCAAACTGCACGGGTGACAACCACGAAGCGGGAACGCCTGACACGCCACGTAGGTTGGGTTAAACGGGAAAAACGACCCAGCGAGGCTCGGAAGAGACCGCAACCTACAGAGTCCTTTCATGTCACCCACTTCAAGGACAGCGTGTCAGCACCTATCTGCAGGTACAATAAGGACAGATAGCAACCACTAGAAGAATGACACCAGGTACAGGGAGCAATTCACAGACCACAGGGGACTCCTGAAAGTGAGGCTGGGTGACATGTCCCAAAAATGTCCCCATAAACAAGAGAACCGACCCTCAAAGGAACAACTGGTCGACCTCATGACCATGAAAGGACCGAGAGAGCGAGGTGGACATGCCACAAAGCCGGGCGCCCAGCCTCCTCCCGGCCGAGGACCCTGCGACCAGCCGCTAGGGATGGAGCAGGGCAAGAAAAAAAAAAATACCTGACGGTACAGGAAACCGGGGACCAGTGAACAGAGAACAGAGAAGAAGCCGTGACCGCAGCCTCCTCTCGGCCTCGAGACGACGAGGCCCGCCTCTGAGGACCGAGAGTTCTGGCAAGGAGAAAAACAAAAGAAAAAAAAGAAAAAAATGCTCCGAGGCCACCCAACGAGTACGGACCAGGGAGGCGAGAAAGCCGTCGAGACCACAGTCTCCTCTCGCCCTCAGGATGGCGAGGCCCACCGCTGAGGACCGAGGAAAAAATAAATAAATAAATAAATAAATAAATAAATAAATAAATAAATAAAGCTCCGAGACCCCCAACGAGTCCGGACCAGGGAGGAGAGAAAGCCGGGACCACAGCCTCCTCTCGGCCTCAGGATGGCGAGGCCCGCCGCCGAGGACCGAGGGTTCTGACAAGGAGGAAAATAATCAAAAGCTCCGACACCCCCAACGAGTCCGGGCACGGGCGGCGGGGAAGAGCCGTGATCAACCAGCGCCCCCTCTCGGCCTCGGGTCGCCGGGGACCCAGGGCTCTCTCTCTCTTAGAGAGAAAAGGCGAGGGAAAGACAGCTTTGAAAGCCGGGGTACTTCACCCATCCTGGGCCTGGCCGGACCCGACACCTAGCGGTGGGACGACGCGAACGACTCAAGCCTTCTGGTCGACCCGCTCAAGTCTCCCGGCACCCTCCCCAGCCGTGGCTTTCGTTCGGTTCCATCCCAGACGCACCCATAGGCGACTCTTCCGGCACAACCTCCTACACAGAGACCGTCCCCAAGCACGACACCGACCGCGGGACACGCCCGCCCGCCAGCCGGGACTCTCGTCACTCTTTCCGCCTCACAAAAGCCACTTCGCCCTCCTTGTCGGCGACCGAGGACCAGGAGCGTTGCACAAAACGGCCAACACCGCTAGGTGGCGCCCGACGACCCACCCGACCGACAGAGATCGCTCGCTCGCTCGCTCGCTCGCTCTCGCTCGCTCGGCCGCGGCGCGCGAGCCTTCTCTGGCGCGACAGAGTGTCCTCCCACGCTCACGCCCGGAGGTGACACGCACCCACGACAGGGCAGGGGACTCCCCGTCGTCGGTTCCCCCACACCCCATCCCCGAACATGGGTGAACGCGGGCTGGCCGGGACGGACGTTCGGGAGGAGCCACGGACGCTCAGGCTACGAAAACGAAAGGAGGAACCGAGACCACAGGCAGCTAGCTAGGAAAACAGGCCAATCGCTCTCCCTCGTGGAGAGGGAGGGAGGGAGGGAGGCTCACGGGAAACAAAGAGTGCGTCTCCACGATCAGTGACAGTATTAAGTGGGCCAGTCGAGGGGCTGCGACACTTAGAGCACGGTGAGAGGGAGAGACCGAGGGACTGAGGGAGACCGAGGGACCGAGGGAGGGAGGGAGGGAGGGAGGTGGCCATGGCAGGCAGTCTCCTGCCATCCGAGTCTCCTTTCAAAGACATAGACTTCACCTTGGCCACTGCTTACTTGCTTGCTTGCTTGCTTGCTTGCTTGCTTGCTTGCTTGCCTGCTTGCTTGCTTGCAGCTCTTTTTCTCCACACCACTCCCCACACCCCCGGCACCTACTTCTCAGACTAAATACCGAGTCAGAGAAAATGAAAACAGTCGTGGAATAATGTGTTTGTTTGTGTGTGTGTTTTAAAATATCTCCATTGGATTTCATTTCCAGGAATAATAGGGTCATGCGGATCTGTTGTGAACATTTTCACTTAGGACAGAGAAAATTAAAAGGTCGTTTGATGGATTTCTGGTGGAGGGTCTATTTCCCACCGCGATGAAGATGATCTCCTGATCCTTGTACTTTCAGTTTCTGAGTGCTGCTGGCATGACAGACACGGGCCCTCACACGCGCGTTGACGAGATAGTACTGACTGAGTGACAGCATGGAGCCCGTAGGACAAGGCTTCGGCTTCCCCTTCCCCTCCCACATAAACCAGAAAAATAAATAAATAGATCAATAAATACCCAGAGGCAGAAACATGGAAGCAGCTTCTCAGACCCTTTAGAGAAGGCTCCTGAGGTCTGACTGGGGTGACACACGTGGCAGAGGAGACGACTAGGCCAGGGCTCCTCCCTTCACAACCATCATCCAGGCCCCCAGCACTGCCTGCCTGCCTTCCTCCCTCCCTCCTTCCCTCCTTTTATAAATGCCAGGTTATTTATTTTAATTGACTTATTTTTAATTGCGTTGGGAGGCTAGACATTTTTGGGTTTTCGGGAGTGGACAGACATACGAAAGGAAGGAAGGAAGGAAGGAAGGAAGGAAGGAAGGAAGGAAGGAGAGAAAGGATCAGAGCAGTGAATATACAGGTGCACTGTCATTACACCAATGTGGACTGCAGATAGAAAATAAGAGGAAGAAAAAAAGAATAGAATGTCACCAAAAGGTCAGCCTGGTCTATAAAAGTGAGTTCCAGGACAGCCAGAGCTATTCTATGAAATTGCCCGAGTTCAAATCAGCAATTTCCCAACTCCAACAAGAATGTTTACAGGAAAGGCAACAGATAAAGGCCCATCAAAGAAGTCCAGTGGAGCTGTAGGCACACCCTTTGAAACTTCTCTATTGCAAGGTCACAGAGTTAGGAAAGGATCTTGATCTTAAACTTTCCTTAATAGTAAGTCTCTGTGTGTATCATACTCAAGCCAAGTGCCCTCAGAGCTCATGGAAGATGAAACAGAGCTCTACAATAAGAGACGGGTGTTGGGGTGGGGGGGATTCACTCAAGAAAATTAAAGCAAAGCCCTACACTAACCCTGGCACACAGTAAAATCAGTCCTATGAGGAAATTTTTAGCTCTAATTGCCCACATTTTACAAAGGCTTCTAACCGGGAAGTGATGATGCATGCCTTTAGTTCCAGCATGCGGCCTGGTCTCCAAGAGCGAGTTCCAGGACTGACTCAAAAACTAGAGAGAAACCCTGTCACAAAAAAAGAACAAACAAACAAAAAATCTATTACATAAATCAATAGATGCATACATAGATGGAAGAATAGATGAGAGACAGACAGAAAGAGAGAGAGAGAGAGAGAGAGAGAGAGAGACCCAAACCCCATCTTCTGTCTTCTGATGGTACCAGGCTCTCTCCCAGGGGTCACAGAGGAAGGTGGGCAGGCAGCAACGCAGACAGTGTACGTGTGTGATATCAAGCAAGCCTATATGTGATATATAGGGTCTAATAGGGCAATGTCAGTATTACATTGGGGTAGGTCTCAGGAGCACAAGAATCCAAATCTCTGATGTATTCCCTGTCACCAGAAGAGGGCACTAGATCCCCACCATGTGGTTTCTGGAAATTCTCTGCAGTTCTGATTGTTTTCATTGTTCCTCCTGCTTGCCTGTATTTAGTGAGAGAGTGGGCAACACTCCTCCCTGCTTCTCTGTGTGTCTGTGCCTGTCACATCCTGGATAGTCAGAGTGCCCGCCACCTATGCCTGCCTGAGATGTAGCCGGCAGCCCTGGTTGGGGCTGGGGGAAAGGGAGAGAGTGGATTCTCCTGGAGAGCCATGGGCAGAGGCTCTGTGGATTCCCTGCAAGAGGCCTCACTGTTTCAGGTACAGCTGTGACCAGGTCTGAATCCAGGACAGACTCCAAAGCCAGAGAGAATCCCTGTCTCAGAAAATAACAACAACAACAACAAAAATAAGTAAACTAATAGATAAATTGATAGCCAGGCAGAGACTCAGAGAGATGATAAAACACCTCAGAGATCAGGGAGCCCAAGGCAGGCAGGTCACTGCGAGTGTAAGGCTACCTTGTTCTGCAGACTGAGATTCAGGACAGGCAAAATGACACAGATAAATTCTGTTTAAAAAAAAAATGGTGTTCAGTGCATGTCTTTAATCCCTGCACTAGGAGGCAGAGGCAGATGGATCTCTGTGAGTCTGAGGCCAGTCTTGTCTACAAAGTGAGTTCCAGGGCATACAAGGATACACAAGGAAACCCTAAGTTGAAAAACCACAAATAAACAAACAGATAATAACATAACAATAAAAATATTTGAGAGTTCAAATAATTGACTTCATTCACAATAAAAAAATATGGATACCAAAATATCAAATGCACTTGAACACATTGACACAGGAGACCGCTTCCTAAATATAACCCCAGTAGCACAGACACCGAGAGAAACAAAATGAATACAGGAGACCTCCTGACACTGAAAAGCTTCTGCAAAGCAAAGGACATGGCCAACAAGACAAAACGACGGCCTACACAATGGGAAAAGATCTTCACTAACCCCACATCAGACAGAGGTCTGGTCTCCACAATATACAAAGAACTCAAGAAATTGGTCATCTAAAGAACAAAGAATCCAATTGACAAAATGGAGTACAGACCTAAACAGAGAACTCTCAACGGAGGAATCTAAAATGGCTGACAGACGCTGAAGAAAATGGTCAACATCCTTAGTCATCAGAGAAATGTACATCAAAACGAGTTTCTATGTCTCTTGGATGAAAGAATGAAAGGAGTGCATCCCCACACCCCGGCTCAGTGTTTAGTATCACGTTCTGTTAATTTCTTGTACATTTAGTTTAATTTCACATTTTGTTCATCTCTCTTGGTCTGCACCAAGTGTTTCCCTGTGTGGGATGGGGCATGGAAGGTGTCCTATTTCAGAACATTTTATTTTACTTTGCTTTGAGACAGTCTTTCCAGTTGTGTAGAACTTAGTTTAATTCCAAATTTTTTTAAAAGATTTGTGGGTTTTTTTATTTTTTTAATATTTATTTATTGATGTACACAATATTCTGTCTCTGTGTATTCCTGAAGGCCAGAAAAGGGATCCAGACCTCATTACATATGGTTCATGAGCCAGCATGTGGTTCCTGGGAATTGAACTCAGGACCTTTGGAAGAGCAGGCAATGCTCTTAACCACCGAGCCATCTCTCCATCCCTAAAGAATTTTTTATGGTTTGTTTAACTTTATTTTACATGCAGTGGCATGAATGTGTCAGTTCATCCAGAAATTGGATTTACAATCCCTTATGTGCTGCTGCCATGTGGGTCCTAGGAATTGAACCCACTTCTTCAGGAAGAGCCACCAAACCATCTCTCCAGGCCTTCCTTTAATTTAACAAATGTATTGGTGTGTCTCTAGGTGTGCCTCTCTCTCTCTCTCTCTCTCTCTCTCTCTCTCTCTCTCTCTCTCTGTGTGTGTGTGTGTGTGTGTGTGACTCTGTGTGTCTGTGGGGTGGCCTTTGACTTTACCAAGGTGAACACATTCAAGAGAAGAGATGGTGATTTACAGATAGAACACAAAAAAAAAACAAAACAAAAACAAACAGATAGCTTGATCTTTAAAAGTGAGTTCCAGGACAGCCAAGGCAGGGCTATTACCTGAAATTGACTGAATTCATATCAGCAATTTCTCAACTCCAACAAGAATGTTTACAGAGAAGTCAAGAAAAAAAAATCATGTTGAATGAAGTGCCAGAGTCAAAGACCTGCTCCACTACTTGCCAACCCTGGCTGTATTTTGAATCTCATATTTGATTTCTCTCTCCACGTACATTGAGTTTAATACATGTGAAGGCAGACTGAAGAAAACAATCAAGAAAAAGAGAAAACATGAGGAGTGGGACAAAACAGAGATCTAGAATGGGAGAGAGAGGGAGAGAGAGAGAGAGAGAGAGAGAGAGAGAGAGAGAGAGAGAGAGCGCATTCACCTCAGTCCTGTGAGAAAACCACCTCAGTCCTTTGAAGAAATTTATAAGTCTCATTGCCTACCATTCTAAAAATTAAAACCATCTACTTGGGTGGTGGCGGCGGCGCATTCCTTTATTCCCGGTTCTCAGCCTATTCTACAAGAGCTACTTCCAGGACTGGGTCCAAAGCCAGAGAGAAGAAAAGTTTGTGATTTACTTAACTTCATTATATGTGCAATGGTGTGAGGGTGTCAGATCACCCCGGAACTGCATTTACAATCACTTATGTGCTGCCATCTGGGTGCTGGGAATTGAACTCAGGACCTTTGGAAAAGCAGGCAATGCTCTTAACCGCTGAATCATCTCTCCAGCACTAAAGAATTTTTTATGGTTTATTTAACTTTATTTTACGTGCAGTGGCATGAATGTGTCAGATCATCCTGAAACTGGATTTACAGTCACTTATGTGCTGCTGCCATGTGGGTCTTGGGAATGGAACTCACTTCTTCAGGAAGAGCCACCAAGCTCTTCAATGGTGTTTTACAGATAGAAAATAAGAAAACAAGACAAAAACAAACAGATAGCCTGATCTTTAAAAGTGAGTTCCAGGACAGTCAGGACTATTACATGAAATTGCCTGAGTTCAAATCAGCAATTTCTCAATTCCAACAAGAATGTTTACAGAGAAGTCAAGAAAAAAAAAACCAACAAATCAGGTTGAATGAAGTGCCAGAGTCAAAGGCCTGCTCCACTACCTGCCAACCCTGGCTGTATTTTGAATCTCATATTTGGTTTCTCTCTCCACGCACATTGAGTTTAATACATGTGAAAGGCAGACTGAAGGAAACAATCAAGAAAAAGAGAAAACATGAGGAGTGGGACAAAATAGAGATCTAGAATGGGAGAGAGAGAGAGAGAGAGAGAGAGAGAGAGAGCGCATTCACTTCAGTCCTGTGAGAAAACCACCTCAGCCTCATTTATAAGTCTCATTGCCCACCATTCTAAAAATTAAAACCATCTAGCTGGGTGGTGGTGGCGGCGCATTCTTTTATTCCTGGTTCTCAGCCTATTCTACAAAAGCTACTTCCAGGACAGGCTCCAAAGCCAGAGAGAAGAAATGTTTGTGATTTACTTAATTTCATTACATGTGCAATGGTGTGAGGGTGTCAGATCACCCAGGAACAGCATTTACAATCACTTATGCGCTGCCATGTGGGTGCTGGGAATTGAACTGAGATATCTCTCCTGAAAATTGAACTCAGGACCTCTGGAAGAAGAGCCAGTTCTCTTAAACTCTGAGCTATTTCTTCAGCCCTTGTTTGTTTCTTTAATTTAGGAAAAAGAATACTGTATTATTTTAATACATGAGCACTCTCTCTGCACCCACTTCCATTCACCAAGAGAGTGCACTAGATCTCCACCCTGTGGTTTCTGGTAATTTCAGAAATTCCATCTCTGCACTTCTGATACTTTCCTTGTCCATGAAGAGAACATGAACAACATTAAAAATCAAAATCCCCTGGCAGTATTTCTTTGCCAAATGCATGACAGTTCTATATGAGACCACCCCGTAGCATTGTTTTATTTCATTTATTTTGTGATTTCTGACTCTCTCGTACATTGAGTTTCACTTCAGATTTTATTTGTTTTTCTCAGTGTTCCCATGTCTATCCCCGTGAGTGCGTGTGTGAGAGTGTGTGCCTGTGTGCGTGTGTGCGTGCGTGTGTGTGTGTGTGTGTGTGTGTGTGTGTGTGTGTCTGTCTGTGTTTAGGTATATGTGGGGGGGATTACAATTCAAACTATTTTAGTGAAGGCCCTTTGCAGACAAGACAGCATGGCTGTTAACTTCACCAAGATGAAAGCTTTTAGAAGGCTGCCTTTGGTAACCACCATGAGAGCTGACCTCAACAAGATGGTAGACACCATGAGGCATATTTTCAAGGTCCATTTCTTTTTCTGTCTCCTAGCCTCTAGAGCACCATGATTTGAATGCAGTGTCTCCAGATTCTCCAGCTATACATGCAAAGAAAGATACCATAAACCTTTAGCCTCCTGTCTAGGGTGAGAGGATTCAAAAGAAAAGAAAAAAAAGAAAGGAAAAGAAAAGAAAAGAAAGGAAAAGAAACGAAATGTGAAAGACAGACTGAGGGGAAAAAATTCAAGAAAAACAGAGAAGTTCCCATGAGGAATGGGACAAAGCAAAGATCTAGAGCGAAAGAGAGAGAGTGAAAGAGAGGGAGAGAGAGAGGAAAGAGAGAGGGGGAGAGAGAGAGAGAGAGAGAGAGAGAGAGAGAGAGAGAGAGAGAATTCCCTCAAACAAACAAACAAAAAAACACCCTTACAGAACACCTGGCACACAGTGATCTCAGTCCTTTGAGAAAATTTGTAAGTCCCATTGCCCACCATTGGAAAAAAAAATATCCATCTGGGTAATGGTGGCAGTGCATTTCTTTATTCTCAGTTCTCGGCCCTCAGATCAGGAGAGACAGAGGCAGGCAGATTGCTGTGAGTTTGAGGCTACCTTGTTTTGCAGTGTGAGTTTCAGGACAGGCAAATGACAGACACAGAGAAACCCTGTCTTGAAAAAGAAGTATGTTTAGGAGGCAGAGGTAGAGGCAGAGGCAGCTAGATCTGTGTGAGTCTAAGGCCAGCCTTGTCTATAATGTGAGTTCCAGGGCAAACAAGGATACACAGGGAACCCCAAGGTAGAAAAACCACTAATAATAATAATAATAATAATAATAATAATAATAATAATAATAATAATAATAATCATCTAAGAGCTCAATTCATTGACTTCAACCACAATTCAAAAATTAAAAAATAAAACAAAGAGTGTGTCTGATCAATCAGGATCAGTGAAAGGACTATGCGGGCCAAGGGGCTGCCACAATTATGACTTGTTAAGAGGGAGGAACTGGGGGGTGGGGGAGGGAGGGAGGGAGGCAACAAAGGCAGTTTCTTGCCACCTGAATGCCTTTCAAAGACATTTCATCATAACAACCACTTGCTTCCTTTCTTGGGGATCTTTTTCACAGTTGTGTTTGTACAGCCCCACACCCCACTTCTCAAACTAAAAGTCCAAGTGTGAGAAAACCAAAACAGTCATGGAAAAATTCCCACTTGGATACCTTTTCCAAAAACAACAGTAACAAAAATATGTATACCTAAGCAGACCGATCAAGTTGTAGCCTCACCCTTGACTGATTCAGCAAGGAGTTCTGGCTGTTAGGAAGGGCTGGTGACCTTGAACTTTCCTAGTCTGTAAAATCTGGAGTCCCACGCCTACCCCGTGCCCTCAGGGGACAGGAGTGGAGGCCAGGGCCCCTGCCATGGCCGATCTCCTAGATCAGCTACAGGCTCTTATCGTTCCTGGGCCTGCTTAGAGAAAGACATGATGAGATGCAGAGAAAATTAAAACAGCCATGAAATGCTATGAAAAATTCCCACTTGGACATCATTTCCAGGAATATTGGCACAGTGAATTGATTGTTCGGAACATTTTCACTTCAGACAGAAAAAAATTAAAAAATGTCATTTTATTCTCAGACCCTTTACAGCTCCTGAGGAATGGGGTGCTGGGGTCACAGCAGACATGGCAGAGGATGTAACTAGGCCAGGGCTCCCTTCTCAACCACCAACCAGGCCCCCAGCACTGCCTTCCTTTGTTCCGTGGTTTTTTCATTTTCTTGCTTTTAATCTTCTGTCTTTCTTTTCTCTTTCTTTCTTTCTTTCTTTCTTTCTTTTTTTTTCTTTGGGTTCAACATGTATACATTTTTGTAATTTGGTATGGGGTCTTTTCTATACAACCTGTCTCCAATTCAAGGAGGGCCACCTGCCTCTGTCTCTTAGATGATAGAAGAAAATGGGTGTACCACAGCAACCCAGCTTTGTGTTTCGTATGTTGTTCAATTAAATTCTTGTACATGTAGTTTAATTTCAATTTTGTTTTGTTTTGTTTTTCAAGACTGGGTTTCCCTGCATAACAGTCCTAGCTGTTCTTGGAACTAGCTCCTTTCTTGAAGCCCTGGCTGGCCTCTAACTCCCAGGGATTCACCTGTCTCTGCCTCCTGTGTGCTGGGAATAAAGGTATGAGACACCACTGCCCGGCCAATTTCAAATTCTATTTAAATCTCTCGATGTGCCTTCTGTATGTGGGGGAGACAGGGAAGGTGTCATATTTTAAAACATTTTCATAACTGCACTTAGCACTGCACTCTTTTACATTTTATTTTACTTTAAATTGAGACAGTATTTCTAGTTCTGTGGGACTTAATTTAAATTAAGTGTGTGTGTGTGTGTGTGTGTGTGTGTGTGTGTGTGTGTGTGTCTGTGTGTGTGTGTGTGTGTGTGTGTGTGTAGATAGGGTGGCTTTTGACCTCAACAGATGAAGGCATTTAAGGGCACTGGCTCCATATTTGACAGAGGCAGGATCTCTGGGAGTTTTAGGCCAGCCTGGTCTACAAGAAAGGAGCTAGTTCCAAGAAAAGTCTCCAAAGCAACAGAGAAACCCTGTCTTGTAAAGCAAAACACAAAACCAAACAAAAAAATAAATAAAATGAGAGAGAGAGAGAGAGAGAGAGAGAGAGAGAGAGAGAGAATGTGAACTTACAGATAGGAACCAAGAAAAAAAAAACAGAATGTAACCAAGAAGACAGCCTGGTCTGTAAAGTGAGTTCCAGGACAGCTAGGGCTGTTATACAGAGAAACCATGCCTCAAAAATTAATAAAAGAAGGAAAGAAAGAAAGAAAGAAAAAAAGAAAGAAAGAAAGAAAAGAAAGAAAAGAAAAGAAAACAAAGGCAGTTTTTATTTTTTTTCTCTTTTTATGCCAGGTCATTTATTTTAATTTTAGTTTTTCTTTTAAGATTGTATTTGCAGCAGCAGTGTTCAGAAAGAAGTGCTGGACCATGTAGTGTAATAGTTTGTCTGAAACATAAATAAAAAGACAGGTCCTGTCTCAAAAAAAAAAAAAATCCAGTTAAAACGTGAAATAAAACAAAGAAGGGGCTTTTGGTTTTGTTTTGCTTTGTTTTTTTCTAAGGAACCTGAAAATGACTAAATTCAACAATTTTTCAACTTCAGCAAGAAGGTAGTCTTTCCCAGCTCCAACAAGAGTGCAGTAAATAGGCATTTCTAGGCCCTGTCAACAGAAGAGGGCACTTGATTCCCACCACGTGGTTTCTGGAAATTGTTTATGGGGTGGCTTTTGAACTCAAAAAGATGAAAACATTCAAAGGGAAGGGTTCCATATCTGGAAGAGGCTGGTGGATCTCTGGGATAGTTTTGAGGCCAGCCTCAAACTAGTTCCAAAGACAGGATCCAAAGCAACAGAGAAACCCTGCCTTGACTCAAAAATCAAAACAAAAACACAAACAAACAAAAAATAAATAAAACATAAAATAAAAAAAACAGCTCACAAATCACAATCCCAGAGAACCTAGACAACAACGAGGACCCTAAGAGAGACATATATAGATCTAATCTACATGAGTAGTAGAAAAAGACAAGATCTCCTTGGAGCATGGGAACCTTGGGAGGGGGTTGAAGAGGAGAGGAGAGGCAGGGAGGGGGAGCAGAGAAAAATGTAGAGCTTAACAAAAATAAATAAAAGAAACAAGTAAAGCCAGGTGGTGGTGGTACACGCCTTTAATCCCAGCACTCAGGAGGCAGAGGCAGGTGAATCTTTGTGAGTTTGAGGCCAGCCTGGTCTACAAGAGTTAGTTCCAGCCCAGGCTCCAAAGCTACAGAGAAACCCTGTCTTGAAAAACCAAAAATAAATGAATAAATACATAAAATAGGCATGGATTTTAAAAAACTCAAATGCAAACTCAGTAGAAAGAAATACTTTCAGTATGCCATTCAAGAATTAGGGAAACCTATTATCCCAGCACTTAGGAGACACAGGAAGAAGAACATCAGTGAGTTAAAATGCAGACTCATCTACCAAGTTAGAACACGAGACTCGTGCACTGTCTCCTAGGTCCAACACTCCCATGGTCAAGTTTCTCGAAACAAGGAGACGGTTCATAATGTCTGCTTCTTTCCTTTCTTCCTTCCCTCCCTCCTTCCTTCCTTCCTTCCTTCCTTCCTTCCTTCCTTCCTTCTTTCTTTTTTTTTGTTTAACTTTTATATATGTTTTAAATTTGGAATGAGGGCCTCTCTATGAAACCTGGGATTCACAGAGGAACACCTGCCTCTGTCTCTTGGATGATAGAATGAAAGGTCTGCACCACCACAACCTGGCTCAGCATTTAGTATCTCGTTCTGTTAATTTCTTGTACATGACGCTTTATTTCAAATTTTGTTTGTATCTCTTGGTCTGCACCAAATGTGTCCCTGTGGGGGGTGGGGCACGGAAGGTATCCGATTTCAGAACACTTTACTTTACTTAGATTCGAGACAGTCTTTCCAGTTGTGTAGAACTAAGTTTAATTTTCAATTTTTAAAAAATATTTTTATGATGTATTTAACTTTATTTTACATGCAGCGGCGTGAAACTGGATTTACAATCACTTATGAGCTGCTGCCATGTCGGGGGTAGGTCTCAGGAGCACAAGAACCGAAATCTCTGATGTCTTCCCTGTCACCAGAAGAGGGCACTAGATCCCCACCATGTGGTTTCTGGAAATTCCAGAAATTCCATCTCTTCAGTTCTGATTGTTTTCATTGTTCTGCCTGCATGCCTGCACTTAGTGAGAGAGTGGGCACCACCCACCCTGCTTCTCTGTGTGTCTATGCCTGTCACATCCTGGATAGCCAGAGTGCCCGCCACCTATGCCTGTCTAAGATGTAGCCGGCAGCCCTGGTTGTGGCTGGGGGAAAGGGTGAGAGTGGTTCCCCTGGAGGGCCCTGGGCAGAGGCTCTGCGGATTCCCTGCAAGAGGCCTCACTGCTTCAGGTACAGCTGTGACCAGGTCTGAATCCAGGACAGACTCCAAAGCCAGAGAGAATCCCTGTCTCACAAAACAAATAAAAAAAAAAAATAAGTAAACTAATAGATAAATTGATAGCCAGGTAGAGACTCAGAGAGATGATAAAACACCTCAGAGATCAGGGAGCCCAAGGCAGGCAGGTCACTGCGAGTTTAAGGCTACCTTGTTCTGCAGACTGAGATTCAGGACAGGCAAAATGACACAGACAAAGTCTGTTTTTATTTATTTATTTATTTATTTATTTATTTTTAAAAAAGGTGTTTAGAGCATGCCTTCAATCCCTGCACTAGGGCAGAGACAGCTGGATCTCTGTGAGTCTGAGGCCAGCCTTGTCTACAAAGTGAGTTCCAGGGGCATACAAGGATACACAAGGAAACCCTAAGTTGAAAAACCACAAATAAACCAACAGATAAACAGATAATAACAATAAAAATATTTGAGAGTTCAAATAATTGACTTCATCCACAATAAAAAATTATAGAAATCAAAATATCAAACGCACTTGAACGCATTGGCATAGGAGACCGCTTCCTAAATATAACCCCAGTAGCACAGACACCGAGAGAAACAAAATGAATACATGAGACCTCCTGACACTGAAAAGCTTCTGTAAAGCAAACGACATGGCCTACAAGGCAAAACGACGGCCTACACAATGGGAAAAGATCTTCACTAACCCCACATCAGACAGAGGTCTGGTCTCCACAATATACAAAGAACTCAAGAAATTGGTCATCTAAAGAACAAAGAATCCAATTGACAAAATGGAGTACAGACATAAACAGAGAACTCTCAACAGAGGAATCTAAAATGGCTGACAGACACTGAAGAAAATGTTCAACATCCTTCGTCATCAGAGAAATGTACATCAAAAGGAGTTTCTAGGACCAAGGAGACAGTTCCTAATGTCTCCTCCTTCCTTCCTTCCTTCCTTCCTTCCTTCCTTCCTTCCTTCCTTCCTTATTTTTTTTTGGTTGAACTTTTATATATATATATATATATATATATTTTAAATTTGGGGTGGGGGCCTCTCTACAAAGCATGGGATTTCACAGAGGTCCACCTGCCTCTGTCTCTTGGATGAAAGAATGAAAGGAGTGCATCCCCACACCCCGGCTCAGTGTTCAGTATCTCGTTCTGTTAATTTCTTGTACACTTAGTTTAATTTCAAATTTTGTTCGTCTCCCTTGGTCTGCACCAAGTTTTTCCCTGTGGGGGGTGTGGCAGGGAAGGTGTCCTATTCCAGAACATTTTATTTTACTTTGCTTTGAGACAGTCTTTCCAGTTGTGTAGAACTTAGCTTAATTTCAAATTTTTTTTAAAAAAAATTTGATTTTTTTAAATATTTATTTATTTTTATGTATACAATATTCTGTCTCTGTGTATGCCTGAAGGCCAGAAGAGGGATCCAGACCTCATTACAGATGGTTGCGAGCCAGCATGTGGTTGCTGGGAATTGAACTCAGGACATTTGGAAGAGCAGGCAATGCTCTTAAGCGCTGAGCCATCTCTCCAGCCCTAAGGACGTTTTTATGGTTTATTTAACTTTATTTTATGTGCAGTGGCATGAATGTGTCAAATCATCCAGAAACTGGATTTACAGTCATGTATTTATTTACTGCCATGTGGGTCCTGGGAATTGATCCCACTTCTTCAGGAGGAGCCACCAAGCCATTTCACCAGGCCTTCCTTTAATTTAACAAATTTATTTGTGTGTCTCTAGGTGTGCCTCTCTCCCCCCCCCCGTGTGTGTGTGTGTGTGTGTGTGTGTGTGTGTGTGTGTGTGTGTGTGTGAGACTCTGTGTGTCTGTGGGGTGGCCTTTGACTTTACCAAGGTGAACACATTCAAGAGAAGAAATGGTGATTTACAGATAGAACATAAAAAAACAAAAAACAAACTCTAACAGATAGCCTGATCTTTAAAAGTGAGTTCCAGGACAGCCGAGGCAAGGCTATTACCTGAAATTGACTGAATTCATATCAGCAATTTCTCAACTCCAACAAGAATGGTTACAGAGAAGTCAAGAAAAAAAAAAAACAAATCATGTTGAATGAAGTGCCAGAGTCAAAGGCCTGCTCCACTACCTGCCAACCCTGGCTGTATTTTGAATCTCATATTTGGTTTCTTTCTGCACATACATTGAGTTTAATACATGTAAAAGGCAGACTGAAGAAAACAATCAAGAAAAACAGAAAACAATGTGTGTGTGTGTGTGTGTGTGTGTGTGTGAGAGAGAGAGAGAGAGAGAGAGAGAGAGAGAGAGAATGTGGATTTACAGATAGGAAACAAGAAAAAAAACCAGAATGTCACAAAGAAGACAGCCTGGTCTGTAAAGTGAGTTCCAGGACAGCTAGGACTGTTAGGCAGAGAAACCATGCCTCAAAAAATAATAAAAGAAGAAAAGAAAGAACGCAAGAAAGCAAGCAAGAGAGAGAGAAAGAAAGGAAGAAAGGAAGGAAGGAAGGAAGGAAGGAAGAGGAAAAAGGGAAAAAAGAAAGAAAGGGAAAAAACTCTGGGAGTTTTAGGCCAGTCTGGTCTACATGAAAGGAGTTAGTTCCAAGAACAGTCCCCAAAGCAACAGAGAAACCCTGTCTTGTAAAGCAAAACACAAAACCAAACAAAAAGATAAATAAAATATGAGAGAGAGAGAGAGAGAGAGAGAGAAGAAGAAGAAGAAGAAGAAGAAGAAGAAGAAGAAGAAGAAGAAGAAGAAGAAGAAGAAGAAATGTGAATTTACAGATAGGAAACAAGAAAAAAAACAAACAGAATGTCACCAAGAAGACAGCCTGGTCTATAAAGTGAGTTCCAGAACAGCTAGGGCTGTTATACAGAGAAACTATGCCTCAAAAATTAATGAAAGAAGGAAAGAAAGCAAAAAAGAAAGAAAGAGAGAGAGAGAGAGAGAGAGAAAGAAATAAAAGAAAAGAAAAGAAAAGAAAGACAGTTTTTTTTCTTTTTTTCTCCTTTTAATGCCAGGTCATTTATTTTAATTTTAGTTTTTCTTTTAAGATTGCATTTGCAGCAACAGTGTTCAGAAAGAAGTGTTGGACCATGTAGTGAAATAGTTTGTCTGAAACATAAATAAAAAGAAAGGTCCTGTCTCAAAAAAAAAATCAAGTTAAAATGTGAAATAAAACAAAGAAGGGGCTTTTTGTTTTGTTTTGTTTTGTTTTTCTAAGGAACCTGAAAATGACTGAATTCAACAATTTTCCAACTTCAGCAAGAAGGTAGTTTTTCCCAGCTCCAACAAGAGAGCAACAAATATGCATGTCTAGGCCCTGTCACCAGAAGAGGTCATTAGATTCCCACCATGTGGTTTCTGGAAATTGTTTATGGGGTGGCTTTTGAACTCAACAAGATGAAAGCATTCAAAAGGAAGGTATTCGTATTTGGAAGAGGCCCGTGGATCTCTGGGATTTTGAGGCCAGCCTCAAACTAGTTCCAAAGACAGGATCCAAAGCAACAGAGAAACCCTGCCTCGACTCAAAAATCAAAACAAAAACATAAACAAGAAATAAATAAAACATAAAATAAAAAAAAAACAGCTCACAAATCACAATCCCAGAGAACCTAGACAACAACGAGGACCCTAAGAGAGACATATATAGATCTAATCTACACGAGTAGTAGAAAAAGACAAGATCTCCTTGGAGCATGGGAACCTTGGGAGGGGGTTGAAGAGGAGAGGAGAGGCAGGGAGGGGAAGCAGAGAAAAATGTTGGGCTTAACAAAAATAAATAAAAGAAACAAGTAAAGCCAGGTGGTGTTGGTGGTACATGCTTTTAATCCCAGCACTCAGGAGGCAGAGGCAGGTGAATCTTTGTGAGTTTGAGGCCAGCCTGGTCTACAAGAGTTAGTTCCAGCCCAGGCTCCAAAGCTACAGAGAAACCCTGTCTTGAAAAACCAAAAATAAATGAATAAATAAATAAAATAAGCATGGATTTTAAAAAACTCAAATGCAAACTAAGTAGAAAGAAATACTTTCAGTATGCCATTCAACAATTAGGGAAACCTATTATCCCAGCACTTAGGAGACACAGGAAGAAGAACATCAGTGAGTTAAAATCCAGACTCGTCTACCAAGTTAGAACACGAGACTCGTGCACTGTCTCATAGGTCCAACACTCCCATGGTCAAGTTTCTCGAAACAAGGAGACAGTTCATAATGTCTGCTTCTTTCCTTTCTTCCTTCCCTCCTTCCTTCCTTCCTTCTTTTTTTTTTTTTTTTTTGGTTTAACTTTTATATACGTTTTAGATTTGGAATGAGGGCCTCTCTATGAAGCCTGGGAATTCACAAGAGACCTGCCTCTGTCTCTTGGATGACAGAATGAAAGGTCTGCACCACCACAACCTGGCTCAACGTTTAGTATCTCGTTCTGTTAATTTCTTGTACATTAAGTTTAATTTCAAATTTTGTTCGTATCTCTTGGTCTGCACCAAGTGTGTCCCTGTGGGGGGTGGGGCAGGGAAGGTATCCGATTTCAGAACACTTTATTTTACTTAGATTCGAGACAGTCTTTCCAATTGTGTAGGACTAAGTTTAATTTCAAATTTTTTTTTTAATATTTTTATAGTTTACTTAACTTTATTTTATGTGCATTGGTGTGAAGGTGTCAGATCCCCCGGAACTGGGTTTTCAGACAGTTGTGAACTGCCATGTGGGTGCTGGGAATTGAACCCGGGTCCTCCGGAAGAGCAGTCAGTGCTCTTAACCGCTGAGCCATCTCTCCAGCCCCCTTAATTTCAAATTTTTAAAGAATATTTTTATGATTTATTTAACTTTATTTTACATGCAGTGGTGTGAAACTGGATTTACAATCACTTATGAGCTGCTGCCATGTCGGGGGTAGGTCTCAGGAGCACAAGAACCCAAATCTCTGATGTCTTCCCTGTCAACAGAAGAGGGCACTAGATCCCCACCATGTGGTTTCTGGAAATTCTCTGCAGTTCTGATTGTTTTCATTGTTCTTCCTGCATGCCTGCATTTAGTGAGAGAGTGGGCATCACTCTTCCCTGCTTCTCTGCGTGTCTGTGCCTGTCACTTCCTGGATAGCCAGAGTGCCCGCCACCTATGCCTGCCTGAGATGTAGCCGGCAGCCTTGGCTGGGGCTGGGGGAAAGGGAGAGAGTTTTTTTAAAATCTGTTTTAAAAAAAAAGAGTGTTCAGTGCATGCTTTTAATCCCTGCCCTAGGGGCCAGAGGCAGATGGATCTCTGTGAGTCTGAGGCCAGTCTTGTCTACAAAGTGAGTTCCAGGGCATACAAGGATACACAAAGAAACCCTAGGTTGAAAAACCACAAATAAACTAACAGATAAACAGATAATAACAATAAAAATATTTGAGAGTTCAAATAATTGACTTCATCCACAATAAAAAATTATAGAAATCAAAATATCAAACGCACTTGAACGCATTGGCATAGGAGACCGCTTCCTAAATATAACCCCAGTAGCACAGACACCGAGAGAAACAAAATGAATACATGAGACCTCCTGACACTGAAAAGCTTCTGTAAAGCAAACGACATGGCCTACAAGGCAAAACGACGGCCTACACAATGGGAAAAGATCTTCACTAACCCCACATCAGACAGAGGTCTGGTCTCCACAATATACAAAGAACTCAAGAAATTGGTCATCTAAAGAACAAAGAATCCAATTGACAAAATGGAGTACAGACATAAACAGAGAACTCTCAACAGAGGAATCTAAAATGGCTGACAGACACTGAAGAAAATGTTCAACATCCTTCGTCATCAGAGAAATGTACATCAAAAGGAGTTTCTAGGACCAAGGAGACAGTTCCTAATGTCTCCTCTTTCCTTCCTTCCTTCCTTCCTTCCTTCCTTCCTTCCTTCCTTCCTTCCTTCCTTCTTTCCTTATTGATTTTTTTTTTGGTTGAACTTATATATATATATATATATTTTTTTTTTTATTTGAGATGTGGGCCTCTCTACAAAGCCTGGGAAATCACAGAGGTCCACCGGCCTCTGTCTCTTGGACGATAGAAAGAAAGGTGTGCACCACCACAACCCAGCTCAATGCTTAGTATCTCATTCTGTTAATTTCTTGTATATTTAATTTAATTTCACATTTTGTTCATCTCTCTTGGTCTGCACCAAGTGTTTCCCTGTGTGGGGTGGGGCATGGAAGGTGTCCTATTTCAAAACATTTTATTTTACTTTGATTTGAGACATTTTTTCCAGTTGTGTAGATCTTAGTTTAATTTCAAATTTTTAAAGAATTTTTAATGATTTATTTAACTCTATTTTACATGCAGTGGTACGAATGTGTTAGATCATCCAGAAACTGGCTTTACAATCACTTATGAGCTACTGCTATGTGTGCCCGGGGAATTGAACCCACTTCTTCAGAAAAAGCCACCGCACACACCGAACCATCTCTCCAGACCTTTAATTTCACAAATGTATTTGTGTGTCTCTGGCTGTGCCTGTGTGTGTGTGGGGGGGGGGATCACAATTCAAAACATTTTAGTGAAGGCCCTTTGCAGACAAGACAGGAAGATACAGGACACCATGCACCATATTTTCAAGGTCCATTTTATTTTCTGTCTCCTAGCCTCTAGAGGACCATGATTTGAATTCAGTGTCTCCAGATTCTCCAACTTGTGACAATACACTATACATGCAAATAAAGATATCATAAACCTTTAGCTTCCTGTCTAGGGTGAGAGAGTTCAAAAAGAAGAAAAGAAAAACTGTGGAAGACAGACTGAGGGGAAAAAATCAAGAAAAACAGAGAAGTTCCTGTGAGGAATGAGACAAAGTAGAGATCTAGAATGAGAGGGGGGGAGGGAGAGAGAATTCCCTCAAACAAATGAAAACATACCCTTACAAGAACTCCTGGCACACAGTGAACTCAGTCCTTTGAGGAAATGTATAGGTCTCATTGCCCACCATTGCAAAAGAAATCTAGCTGGGTAATGGTGGCAGCGCCTTTCTTTATTCCCAGTTCTCAGTCCTCAGAGATCAGGGTGGCAGAGGCAGGCAAATCACTGTGAGTGTGAGGCTACCTTGTTGTGCAGTGTGAGTTTCAGGACAGATAAAGTGACACAGAGAAGAAACCCTGTCTTAAAAAACTGTGTGTTTAGTTCAGGCCTTTAATTCTGACGCTAGGAGGCAGAGGCAGAGGCAGAGGCAGAGGCAGCTGGATCTCTGTAAGTCTGAGGCCAACCTTGTCTACAAAGTGAGTTCCAGGGCAAACAAGGATACACAGGGAACCCCAATGTAGGAAAACGACGGATAAAAAACAAATAAACAGATAATAATAATAACAACGACAACAAAAATATCTGAGCGCTCAATTAATTGACTTCACTCACAATTCAAAAATAATAAAATAAGAATTAAAAATAAAATCAAATGCACTTGAACGCACTGGCACAGGAAACCACTTCCTCAATACAACCCCAGTAACACAGACACTGAGAGAAATAAAATTAATACATGGGACCTCCTGACACTGAAAAGCTTCTGTAAAGCAAAGGACATGGTCAACAAGACAAAACGAAGGCCTACAGAATGGGAAAAGATCTTCACTAACCCCACATCAGACAGAGGACTGATATCCAAAATACAGAAAGAACTCAAGAAATTGGTCATCTAAAGAACAAATAATACAATTTACGAAATGGAGTACCCTAAACAGAGAACTCTCAACAGAGGAATCTAAAATAGCTGAAAGCCACTTAAATGTTGGGTCGGGGGTGGGGGTGGGTCATGCAACGATGGGAACACCACAAAGTCTAATAAACCAGAAGCAAACTTTATTCCAGAAACCAGATCCTAGGAAAACCAGAAGCAAATTTAAAAATAAAAAAACAAAACAAAACAAATAAGCACTGTGGGGCACAAAAGCTTATCAGTTAGCTGAGACCACAGGCAGAGTTTGGCCGTCTGACACTGTGGCAAAAGGCTGGTTTCTGAAACCAATTTTTATAGTAGTATAGTGAGTGTGTGTGTGTGTGTGCGCGTGCGTGCGTGCGTGTGTGTGTGTGTGTGTGTGTGTGTGTATGTAATATATATATTACATCATGCATTAGCTCTGAATAAAGGAATTTTTACGAGCTGGCCCTGACCTGTGGGTCAGTCAATATTAGACCCTAAGGAGGGGGAGTGAGTTTTAACATCAATAGGTAACTAGACAGCTCTCATGAAATATGTTTCAGAGTAGATTTCTTCACCAAATACATGATAGCCCTGTATGAGACCATGCCATAGCATGGTTTTTATTTCATTTTTTTTTTTAAAAAAAAAGGTCTCATTGCCCACCATTGGAAAAAAAATCCAGCTGGGTAACGGTGGCAGCACATTTCTTTATTTTATTTCTTTAATTCCAGCACTAGGAGGCAGAGGTAGAGGCAGGGGCAGCTGGATCTCTGTGAGTCTGAGGCCAGCCTTATCTACAAAGTGAGTTCCAGGGCAAACAAGGATACACAGGGAACCCCTATATAGAAAAACCACAAATAAACTAATAATAATAATAATCTAAGAGCTCAATTCATTGACTTCAACCCCAATTCAAAAATTAAAAAATAAAACAAAGAGTGTGTCTGATCGATCACAATCAGTGAAAGGACTATGTGGGCCAAGGGGCTGCCACAATTAAGGGAGGAACTGGGTGGGAGGAGGGAGGTAACAAGGGCTTTTCCCTGCCACCTAATCTCCTTTCAAAGACTTTTCACCATGGCAACCATTTGCTTGCTTGCTTGGGGTTCTTTTCCAGTTGTTGGGTTTGTCCAACCCCACCCCCACTTCTCAAACTAAATGCGGAGTTGGAGAAAATTAAAACAGCCATGGAAAAAGTCCCACTTGGATACCTGGTCCTGCCCTTGTCCTTGCAAAAACAACAATAACGAGAACCAGAATATGCATATCTAAGCAGACCAGTCAAGCTGTAGCCTCACCCTTGACTGGTTTAGGAAGGGCTGGTGACCTTGAACTTTTGAAATGAGTCTGTAAAATTTGGAGTCCCATGCCGGCCAGGTGCCCTCAGGGGACAGGCGTGGAGGCCAGGGCCCCTGCCATGGGAGATCTGCTAGATCAGCTACAGGCTCTTATGGTTCCTGGGCCTGTTTAGAGAAAGACATGAGATGCAGAGAACATTAAAACAGCCATGGAATACTATGAAAAATTCCCACTTGGACATCATTTCCAGGAATATTGACACAGTGAATTGTTTGTCTGGAACATTTTCACTTTAGACAGAAAACAATAAAAAATGTCATTTTATTCTCAGACCCTTTACAGCTCCTGAGGAATGTGGTGCCGGGGTCACAGCAGACATGGCAGAGGATGTCACTAGGCCAGGGCTCCCTTCTCAACCACCAACCAGGCCCCCAGCACTGCCTTCCTTTGTTCTTTTGTTTCTTCATTTTCTTTCTATCTTCTGTCTTTCTTTCTTTCCTTTCTCGTTATTTTTTTTTCTTTATTCTCTTATTTCAACATGTATACATTTTTGTTATTTGGTACAGGGTCTTTTCTACACAACTGGGCTCCAATTCAAGGAGGGCCACCTGCCTCTGTCTCTTAGATGTTAGGATAAAAGGTGTGCACCACAACAACCCAGCTTTGTTATCAGTATGTTGTTCTATTAATTTCTTGTACATGTAGCTTAATTTCAATTTTTTTTGTTTTGTTTTTTGAGACGGGGTTTCCCTGCATAACAGTCCTAGCTGTTCTTGGATCTAGCTCCTTTCTTGAAGCCCTGGCTGGCCTCTAACTCCCAGGGATTCACCTGCCTCTGCCTCCTGTGTGCTGGGAATAAAGGCGTGCGACACCACTGCCCGGCCAATTTCAAATTCTATTTAAATCTCTCGATGTGCCTCCTGTATGTGGGGGAGACAGGGAAGATGTCACATTTTAAAACATCTTCATAACTCTACTTAGCACTGCACTCTTTTACATTTTATTTTACTTTTAATTGAGAGAGTGCTTCCAGCTGTGTGGGACTTAATTTAACTTAATTTAAAAGTTTATCTATGTGTCTGTGGGTGTGCCTGTGCCTGGGTTTTTGTTTGGCTTGTGTTTGGTTTGTGTGGTGTGTGTGTGTGTGTGTGTGTGTGTGTGTGTGTGTGTAAAGGTGGGGTGGCTTTTGACCTGACCAGATGTAGGCATTCAAAAGCACTGGCTCCATATCTGCCAGAGGCAGGATCTCTGGGAGGTTTAGGCCAGCCTGGTATTCAAGAAAAGAGCTAGTTTCAAAAATAGTCTCCAAAGCAACAGAGAAACCCTGTCCTGTAAAGCAAAACACAAAACCAAACAAAAAATAAATAAAATGAGGGGGGATGGAGAGATGGCTCAAAGGTCCTGAGTTCAATTCCCAGGAACCACATGGTGGCTCACAACTATCTCTAATGAGGTCTGGTTTCCTCTTTTGGTCTGCAGGCGTCCACACAGACAGAATATTCTATACATAACAAACAAACAAACAAATAAATAAATAAATAAATGAGGGGGGGGGAGAGAGAGAGAGAGAGAGAGAGAGAGAGAGAGAGAGAGAGAGAGAAGAAATGTGGATTTACAGATAGGTAACAAGAACAAAAACAAAATGTCACCAAGAAGATAACTTGGTCTATTATGTGAATTCCAGGACAGCTAGGGAACTGAGAAACCATGCCTCAAAAAATAATAAAAGATGAAAAGAAAAAAACATAGAGAGAGAGAGAGAGAAAAGAAAAGAAAAGAAAAAAGGCAGTTTTTTTCTTTTCTCTTTTTAATGCCAGTTTTAGTTTTTCTTATAAGATTGTATTTGCAGCAGCAGTGTTGAGAAAGAAGTTCTGGACCATACAGTGAAATAGTTTGTCTGAAGCATAAATAAAAAGACAGGTCCTGTCTCAAAAAAAAAAAATCAAGTTAAAATGTGAAATAAAACAAAGAAGGGGCTTTTTGTTTTGTTTTTTTTTTCTAAGAAACCCGAAAATGACTGAATTCAACAATCTTCCAACTTCAGCAAGAAGGTAGTGTTTCCCAGCTCCAACAAGAGAGCAGTAAATAGGCATTTCTAGGCCCTCTCAACAGAAGAGGGCACTAGATTCCCACCATGTGGTTTCTGGAAATTGTTTATGGGGCGGCTTTTGAACTCAACAAGATGAAAGCATTCAAAGGGAAGGGTTCCATGTCTGGAAGAGGCAGGTGGATCTCTGAGATTTTGAGGCCAGCCTCAAACTAGTTCCAAAGACAGGCTCCAAAGCTACAGAGAAACCCTGCCTCGGCTCTAAAATCAAAACAAAAACACAAGCAAAAATAAATCAGTCATGGGGGCTGGAGAGATGGCTCAGAGGTTAAGAACACTTGACTGCTTTTCCAGAGGTCCTGAGTTCAATTCCCAGCAACCATATGGTGGCTCACAGCCATCTATAGAGATCTGACACCCTCTTCTGGCATGCAAGCATACATGGAAGGAATGTTGTATACATAATAAATAAATAAATCTTTAAAAAAAAATAAAATAAATCAGTCATAAATTAAACGAGAGAGAGAGAGAGAGAGAGAGAGAGAGAGAGAGAGAGAGAGAGAGAGAGGGCAGCCTGGCTTATATAGTGAGTTAAAAGTATTATACAGAGAAACCCTGCACCAAAAATACTTTAATTTTTTATTTATTATTTTGGTTTTTTTATTTCATTTTATGTTTTTCTAAAATTACAGCAGCAGCAGCAGGATATTTTGGGTAGCTGACTACTTTCATGGAAGTCTTCAGAAAGAAGTCCTGGGCCGTGTAGTGAGATAGATTGTCTGGAACACAAATAAAAAGCCAATTCCTGTGTCAAAAAAAGCAACAACAACAAAAAAATCAAGTTACAATGTGAAATAATAAAATAAAAGTCTTTTTGTTTTGGTTTTTTATTTTTTTCTTGCAATGTAACCTGAAAATGAGTGAATTCAAGTCAACAACTTTCAATTTCCTAACTCCAACAAGAATGTTTACAGGAAAGGCAGCAGATATTCACATCAAAGAAGTCCAGTGGAGCTGTAGCCACACCCTTTAATGTTTGTGTCGCAAGGACACGGAGTTAGAAAAGGATCTTGATCTTGAACATGAGATCTGAAAACTCAAAACAGCAATCAAACACCAACCAAGTAGGAAGAAATGACACAGAGGCAGTAAGATGTCAGTGAGTTCAAGGCCAGCCTCATCTTGCAAGGACTTTCCAGCACTGTTACATAGAAAAAGCCTGCCTCACAAAACAAAACACACACACACACACACACACACACACACACACACACACACACACACGAGAATTAGGAAAGTGTGGAAGACAGACTGAGGGGAAAAAATCAAGAAAAACAGAGAAGTTCCTGTGAGGAATGAGACAAAGTAGAGATCTAGAATGAGAGGGGGGGAGGGAGAGAGAATTCCCTCAAACAAATGAAAACATACCCTTACAGAACTCCTGGCACACAGTGAACTCAGTCCTTTGAGGAAATGTATAGGTCTCATTGCCCACCATTGCAAAAGAAATCTAGCTGGGTAATGGTGGCAGCGCCTTTCTTTATTCCCAGTTCTCAGTCCTCAGAGATCAGGGTGGCAGAGGCAGGCAAATCACTGTGAGTTTGAGGCTACCTTGTTGTGCAGTGTGAGTTTCAGGACAGATAAAGTGACACAGAGAAGAAAATCTATCTTAAAAAACTGTGTGTTTAGTTCAGGCCTTTAATTCTGGCACTAGGAGGCAGAGGCAGAGGCAGAGGCAGAGGCAGAGGCAGAGGCAGCTGGATCTCTGTAAGTCTGAGGCCAGCTTTGTCTACAAAGTGAGTTCCAGGGCAAACAAGGATACACAGGGAACCCCAATGTAGGAAAACGACGGATAAAAAACAAATAAACAGATAATAATAATAACAACGACAACAAAAATATCTGAGCGCTCAATTAATTGACTTCACTCACAATTCAAAAATAATAAAATAAGAATTAAAAATAAAATCAAATGCACTTGAACGCATTGGCACAGGAAACCACTTTCTCAATACAACCCCAGTAACACAGACACTGAGAGAAATAAAATTAATACATGAGACCTCCTGACACTGAAAAGCTTCTGTAAAGCAAAGGACATGGCCAACAAGACAAAACGACGGCCTACAGAATGGGAAAAGATCTTCACTAACCCCACATCAGACAGAGGACTGATATCCAAAATACAGAATGAACTCAAGAAATTGGTCATCTAAAGAACAAATAATACAATTTATGAAATGGAGTGCTACCTAAACAGAGAACTCTCAACAGAGGAATCTAAAATAGCTGAAAGCCACTTAAATGTTGGGTCGGGGGTGGGGGTGGGTCATGCAACGATGGGAACACCACAAAGTCTAATAAACCAGAAGCAAACTTTATTCCAGAATCCAGATCCTAGGAAAACCAGAAGCAAATTTAAAAATAAAAAAAAAAAAACAAATAAGCACTGTGGGGCACAAAAGCTTATCAGTTAGCTGAGACCACAGGCAGAGTTTGGCCTTCTGACACTGTGGCAAAAGGCTGGTTTCTGAAACCAATTTTTATAGTAGTATAGTGAGTGTGTGTGTGTGTGTGTGTAATATATATATTACATCATGCATTAGCTCTGAATAAAGGAATTTTTACGATCTGGCCCTGACCTGTGGGTCACTCAATATTAGACCCTAAGGAGGGGGAGTGAGTTTTAACATCAATAGGTAACTAGACAGCTCTCATGAAATATGTTTCAGAGTAGATTTCTTCACCAAATACATCATAGTCCTGTATGAGACCATGCCATAGCATGGTTTTTATTTCATTTTTTTAAAAAAAAGGTCTCATTGCCCACCATTGGAAAAAAATCCAGCTGGGTAACGGTGGCAGCACATTTCTTTATTGTATTTCTTTAATTCCAGCACTAGGAGGCAGAGGTAGAGGCAGGGGCAGCTGGATCTCTGTGAGTCTGAGGCCAGCCTTGTCTACAAAGTGAGTTCCAGGGCAAACAAGGATACACAGGGAACCCCTATATAGAAAAACCACAAATAAACTAATAATAATAATAATCTAAGAGCTCAATTCATTGACTTCAACCCCAATTCAAAAAATAAAAAATAAAGCAAAGAGTGTGTCTGATCGATCACAATCAGTGAAAGGACTATGTGGGCCAAGGGGCTGCCACAATTAAGGGAGGAACTGGGTGGGAGGAGGGAGGTAACAAGGGCTTTTCCCTGCCACCTAATCTCCTTTCAAAGACTTTTCACCATGGCAACCATTTGCTTGCTTGCTTGGGGTTCCTTTCCAGTTGTTGGGTTTGTCCAACCCCACCCCCACTTCTCAAACTAAATGCGGAGTTGGAGAAAATTAAAACAGTCATGGAAAAAGTCCCACTTGGATACCTGGTCCTGCCCTTGTCCTTGCAAAAACAACAATAACGAGAACCAGAATATGCATATCTAAACAGACCAGTCAAGCTGTAGCCTCACCCTTGACTGGTTTAGGAAGGGCTGGTGACCTTGAACTTTTGAAATGAGTCTGTAAAATTTGGAGTCCCATGCCTGCCAGGTGCCCTCAGGGGACAGGCGTGGAGGCCAGGGCCCCTGCCATGGGAGATCTGCTAGATCAGCTACAGGCTCTTATGGTTCCTGGGCCTGCTTAGAGAAAGACATGAGATGCAGAGAACATTAAAACAGTCATGAAATACTATGAAAAATTCCCACTTGGCCATCATTTTCAGGAATATTGACACAGTGAATTGTTTGTCTGGAGCAATTTCACTTTAGACAGAAAGCAATAAAAAATGTCATTTTATTCTCAGACCCTTTACAGATCCTGAGGAATGTGGTGCCGGGGTCACAGCAGACATGGCAGAGGATGTCACTAGGCCAGGGCTCCCTTCTCAACCACCAACCAGGCCCCCAGCACTGCCTTCCTTTGTTCTTTTGTTTCTTCATTTTCTTTCTATCTTCTGTCTTTCTTTCTTTCCTTTCTCGTTCTTTTTTTTTCTTTATTCTCTTATTTCAACATGTATACATTTTTGTTATTTGGTACAGGGTCTTTTCTACACAACTGGGCTCCAATTCAAGGAGGGCCACCTGCCTCTGTCTCTTAGATGTTAGGATAAAAGGTGTGCACCACAACAACCCAGCTTTGTTTCTAGTATGTTGTTCTATTAATTTCTTGTACATGTAGTTTAATTTCAATTTTTTTGTTTCGTTTTTTGAGATGGGGTTTCCCTGCATAACAGTCCTAGCTGTTCTTGGAACTAGCTCCTTTCTTGAAGCCCTGGCTGGCCTCTAACTCCCAGGGATTCACCTGCCTCTGCCTCCTGTGTGCTGGGAATAAAGGCGTGCGACACCACTGCCCGGCCAATTTCAAATTCTATTTAAATCTCTTGATGTGCCTCCTGTATATGGGGGAGACAGGGAAGATGTCACATTTTAAAACATCTTCATAACTCTACTTAGCACTGCACTCTTTTACATTTTATTTTACTTTTAATTAAGAGAGTGCTTCCAGCTGTGTGGGACTTAATTTAACTTAATTTAAAAGTTTATCTATGTGTCTGTGGGTGTGCCTGTGCCTGGGTTTTTGTTTGGCTTGTGTTTGGTTTGTGTGGTGTGTGTGTGTGTGTGTGTGTGTGTGTGTGTGTGTGTGTGTGTGTAAAGGTGGGGTGGCTTTTGACCTGACCAGATGTAGGCATTCAAAAGCACTGGCTCCATATCTGCCAGAGGCAGGATCTCTGGGAGGTTTAGGCCAGCCTGGTATTCAAGAAAAGAGCTAGTTTCAAAAATAGTCTCCAAAGCAACAGAGAAACCCTGTCCTGTAAAGCAAAACACAAAACCAAACAAAAAATAAATAAAATGAGGGGGGATGGAGAGATGGCTCAAAGGTCCTGAGTTCAATTCCCAGGAACCACATGGTGGCTCACAACTATCTCTAATGAGGTCTGGTTTCCTCTTTTGGTCTGCAGGCGTCCACACAGACAGAATATTCTATACATAACAAACAAACAAATAAATAAATAAATAAATGGGGGGGAGAGAGAGAGAGAGAGAGAGAGAGAGAGAGAGAGAGAGAAGAAATGTGGATTTACAGATAGGTAACAAGAACAAAAACAAAATGTCACCAAGAAGATAACTTGGTCTATTATGTGAATTCCAGGACAGCTAGGGAACTGAGAAACCATGCCTCAAAAAATAATAAAAGATGAAAAGAAAAAAACATAAAGAGAGAGAGAGAGAGAGAGAGAGAGAGAGAAAAGAAAAGAAAAGAAAAGAAAAAAGACAGTTTTTTTTCTTTTCTCTTTTTTAATGCCAGTTTTAGTTTTTCTTATAAGATTGTATTTGCAGCAGCAGTGTTCAGAAAGAAGTCCTGGACCATATAGTGAAATAGTTTGTCTGAAGCATAAATAAAAAGACAGGTCCTGTCTCAAAAAAAATCCAGTTAAAATGTGAAATAAAACAAAGAAGGGGCTTTTTGTTTTGTTTTGTTTTTTCTGAGAAACCCGAAAATGACTGAATTCAACAATCTTCCAACTTCAGCAAGAAGGTAGTGTTTCCCAGCTCCAACAAGAGAGCAGCAAATAGGCATTTCTAGGTCCTGTCAACAGAAGAGGGCACTAGATTCCCACCATGTGGTTTCTGGAAATTGTTTATGGGGCAGCTTTTGAACTCAACAAGATGAAAGCATTCAAAGGGAAGGGTTCCATGTCTGGAAGAGGCAGGTGGATCTCTGTGATTTTGAGGCCAGCCTCAAACTAGTTCCAAAGACAGGCTCCAAAGCAACAAAGAAACCCTGCCTCGGCTCTAAAATCAAAACAAAAACACAAGCAAAAATAAATAAGTCATAAATTAAATGAGAGAGAGAGAGAGAGAGAGGAGAGAGAGAGCAGCCTGGCTTATATAGTGAGTTAAAAGTATTATACAGAGAAACCCTGCACCAAAAATACTTTAATTTTTTATTTATTATTTTCTTTTTCTATTTCATTTTATTTTTTTCTAAAATTACAGCAGTAGCAGCAGCAGCAGCAGGATATTTTGGGTAGCTGACTACTTTCATGGAAGTCTTCAGAAAGAAGTCCTGGGCCGTGTAGTGAGATAGATTGTCTGGAACACAAATAAAAAGCCAATTCCTGTGTCAAAAAAGCAACAACAACAAAAAATCAAGTTACAATGTGAAATAATAAAATAAAGGGTTTTTTTTGTTTTGTTTTTTTATTTTTTTCTTGCAATCTAACCTGAAAATGAGTGAATTCAAGTCAACAACTTTCAATTTCCCAACTCCAACAAGAATGTTTACAGGAAAGGCAGCAGATATTCACATCAAAGAAGTCCAGTGGAGCTGTAGCCACACCCTTTAATGTTTGTGTCACAAGGACACGGAGTTAGAAAGGATCTTGATCTTGAACATGAGATCTGAAAACTCAAAACAGCAATCAAACACCAACCAAGTAGGAAGAAATGACACAGAGGCAGTAAGATGTCAGTGAGTTCAAGGCCAGCCTCATCTTGCAAGGACTTTCCAGCACTGTTACATAGAAAAAGCCTGCCTCACAAAACAAAACGCACGCACGCACACACACACACACACACACACACACGAGAATTAGGAAAGTGTTCCTGAAAGACCACAAACCTTCTAGATGACACTTAATAACAATCAAAGGTGAAATATAAAATGGAGAGAAATTCTTTGATGAAATCCAACCTGCTTTCTTGGTCAAAGCTGTACAGCCAATAGAACTAGAGGGAGCATGTGTCCCTCTCTCAATTAAAAAAAAATGGCTAGAATCTCACATGATCGTAAAAGATGAAAATCTTACGGCAGACATCATCCAACCTCAAGTGAGACAAACTTGAAACAATGCAACAGGAGACAGACAGTTGCCCAATGAACTCTAGCTATTCTCCTGGGGAAGTTGTGCCCCTGCCTGAGGACTTTAGAACAACTAAAATCCCTCTTATCCTTGTTTTGTTTTTCCGTCGTCTCCCCCCCCCCCAACCTCAGAGGACACCTGGATATTTGAAAGGATTTGGTTTTATTTCATTTAAGTAGAAGGTTCCTCGGACATAACTCTGAAAACACTAAAACGGAATAGCCAGTTTCTATTCAGTTCAGTTCAGTTTTCTATCAAAACCTCCTGCCTGGCATGTCTCTGTCTTTGTTGAGTTCCTGTTCTCACAGCAGACAAGAAACAGCTGGCAGTGGCAGCCATCCATAACTCTAATTTCAGCAGAACCTCCCTTACCCCATCTTGTTTCTCTGTTCTGTCCTCAAATGTGTGGGGTCTCTGAGCGGGCACCGACTTGCCACACACATCCTTTCTTTCCTTTAAGGTGGGGCACAGAAGAGGTTAACTAAGGTACTTTAGCTCTTTGGCTTTTCTAGCAGATCAGAGCCCAGCAGACAGGAATCTAGTCGAGTCGGTGTGTCAGAGTTCACACTGACACTAACAGCTGTAACTTGAGCACAATTTGTGATCCACATGAAATCCGCAAATCTGAGGCACTCAAACTTGCTCAGGCTCGGTATCTGAACATACAGATGTTTGCTATGATTCCTGGCTTCGGGTTTTTGTTTGTTTGTTTGTTTGTTTTTTGTTTTGTTTTTCCCTGTAGCTGAAGTTTAATGGCCTGGTGTTTTGAAACGTCCTCCCTACTTCTATTTTTGTGACTGACTGCTTCAAAATACTTCTCCATTTCTTTATCCCTAAGGGAAAAGAAATATAATCACTAAATACGTCTTTAAAAAAAAAAACACTCTCCCTTGAATTATATTTAAAAAAAAAAAGAATAATCCTCGACAGAACAAGAATACAAAATCCTTATGAAACCACTTGAAGATTCAGTTGGACAGAAAACGTGTTGTTCTGTACTGAAGCTCTGAGGTCCCATCTTGTGAATAGACTGTTTAGGACCAACTTGAAGACATCTGGAAAGAAGCTGTGTAATGACATTCCTCCTAAGACTCACTTCTAAGTTTTCGCACTTTGTAGATAATACACCTTTAAGCATAAGGGTACCTACCCATTTTCTCATTCAAGTAATGGTCTCATCATTCAGTGATTTCTCCTCTCTTTTTCCTTTGGGAAGTGGCGTGATTAGATCAGGAAAAAAAAATACTCTGTAAGCTACAGCACTGAAAACAGCCTGGTACTGGCCTAAGAACAGACAGGAGGCCCAACGGAACCGAACAGAAGACCCAGATTATCAATCCACACATCTTCGTACACCTGATCTTTGATAAAGAAGCAAAAAGTATCAAATGGAAAAAAGAGAGCATATTTAACGAGTGGTGCTGGCATAACTGGATATCAACATGCAGAAAAATGAAAATGAACTCCATGCACAAAACTCGAGTCCACATGGATCAAAGACCTCAACCTAAAGCCAGCCACACTGAACCTTATAGAAGAGAAAGTGGGAAGTGCACTTGAACGCCTTGGCACAGGGAATCACTTCCTAAATATAACCCCAGCAGCATGGACACTGAGAGAAACAATTAATAAATGGGACCACCTAAAACTGAAAGACTTGTGAAAAACAAGAGACACGGCCAACAAGACAAAACAGCGGCCTACAGAATGGGAAAAGATCTTCACTAACCCCACTTCAGTAACCCCGGAAGTCTGATCTCCAAAATACACAAAGAAATCAAGAAATCAAACACCAACAGATCACATAATCCAGTAAAAAAAAAAAATGGAGTACAGACCTAAACAGAAAACTCTCAACAGAGGAATCTAAAATGGCTGAAAGACACTTAAGGAAACGTTCAAGATCCTTAGTCATCAGAGAAATGCAAATCAAAACAACTCTGAGAGTCCATCTGATACCTGTAAAAATGGCCAAAATCAAAAACACTGATGACAACTTATGCTGGAGAGGTTGGGGGGAAAAGGGAACACTCCTGCATTGCCGGTGGGAATGCAAGCTGGTACAAACCCTTTGGGTGTCAGTGTGGTGATTTCTCAGAAAAGTAGGAAACAACCTTCCTCGAAGACCCAGGAATACCACTTTTGGGTCTATGTCCAAAGGATGCTCAATCGCGTCTCAAGGACATGTGCTCAACTATGTTCACAGCAGCTTTGTTTGTCATAGCCAGAACCTGGAAACAACCTAAATGCCCTTCGATCGATCGAAGAATGGATAAGAAAAATGTGGTCCATTGACACAATGGAGTACTACACCACAGAAAAAAATAACGACATCTTGAATTTTGCAGGAAAATGAATGGAACTAGAAAACATTATTTTGAGTGAGGCAACCCAGACAGACTCAGAAAGACAATGATCCCATGTACTCATTCATAGGTGGTTTTTAAACATAAATCAAAGAAAACCAGCCTACAAACCACAACCACAGAGAACTTAGAAAACCATGCGGACACTAAGCGAGACTTACATAGATCTAATCTACATGGGAAGTAGAAAGTAGAAAAAGACAAGATCTCCTGAGTAAAGTGGGAGCATGGGGACCTTGGGGGAGGGTTGGAGGGGGGAGGGGCGAGGCAGGGAGGGGAGCAGAGAAAGATGGAGAGCTCAATAAATCTCAATAAAAAAATACTCGGTAGACTGTGACTATATAGAGTTCCCGGAACAAGACGCTGTTAGAACTGATGTGCTCAGATCATCTGTGTGGGGCTATGATTTATAAACTTAACATTTTAGCTTCTTAGTTGTTGTATGAGGTGACTACAGATTCAATAAAACCCAATTTGGATCCTTCCTACTGGCGTAGACCAGAGTTTCCCAATGACCAGACTGCAATTCTAGGCAATAACGTCGGCATGATGGGAGTCAGCATGGAGGAGTTGGGGGGGAGGGGTGATTAAAAGTTTGGGACTCGGCCGGGCGGTGGTGGCGCACGCCTTTAATCTCAGCACTCGGGAGGCAGAGGCAGGTGGATCTTTGTGAGTTCGAGGCCAGCCTGGTCTACAAGAGCTAGTTCTAGGACAGGCTCCAAAGCCACAGAGAAACCCTGACTCGAAAAATAAAAAATAAAAAAAATAAAAAAAATAAAAAAAAGTTTGGGACTCTTGGGTAAACTGAAGACTCATTTGGGCACCAGAAACCTTAACAGATAATCTCACACATTTGAGCCACATACTTCCCTTAAAGTAGGTGGGTAGGTTGTTTCCCCTACCTACTTGGGTTAGGGTCTGTCTGGGAATCCGTGATCAAGGAAAGCCAATGCAAAATCCCCAGGGCAGGGTTTGAAACCACAGAGAGAGGACGGCGTGTCGCTTACTGTTCTGCTCAGCCAGCTTTCCTCTAAGGCCCAAGCTCACATGCCCAGGGATGGCACTACTTAACTACCTCCTAAATCAATCGGCAAACATGCTAGTGTCAGTGGTGTCACGTTCAGAGTATGATTTGGCTTTCGAGTATGATTTCTTTCTTGGTTCTGTCGCCGGAAATCCTGCTTCTCTGACCCCCAGAGACACAGCCAATAAACCCTCTTGCTTTGAAAGCCAAAGGATGAATCTAGATGCTGCTGTTGTGGACGACGAAGACCAAAGAGAAGTTATCCCAGTTCCTCCCGTTTTTTTTTTTTCCCCACCACAGGCTACACGGAATAAGCAATACTCTTGGAAGCAGGTGTGTGTGGACCATCCCGGCCATTCAGAAAAAGGCTCAGCTGCACCGCCGAGCCTGGCACTCTCTGACAAACAACAGCTAAAGCTTTAACTCAGGAAACAGATGTATGTTCTGGCCTAAGACCCTTTGCTGGGCCCTAAGGGAGACTGACATGCCTCAGTCGATAAGAGTTCTTGTTGCTACCTCAGGTAGATCACAACTTCCTGTCACTCTAGCTCCAGTGGATCTGCTACTCTCTTCTGTCCTCCTCAGAACATGTACACACATACCACAATTTTTATAGACACACTCTTATACTAAAATAACAAGAATCTTCACCCGTTAAATCATTTAAGTAAAATCTCCACTGTAGGGAAAAAAAGAAAAACAGAAATATAAGCGTCAGGGTTTTAAGGTTTTAGAATGTGTTTTCAAAATTAGAATATTCTGCTCCAATCAGCGGTTGATTGAAAATGAGACTGCATCATAAGAAAGTAGACTGGAGAAAGTTAATTCAGAAGTGCTGCATCTCCAGAGTGGCAGGGGCATCAGAGCTGCTGTGCTTTTACATAGAGTGAACGCAAGGGATGATGGATGCACTTGTGTGTTCCTAACAATAGAGAATGCGTCGTAAGGATTTCATTTTAAAGTTGACCGCTTTAGAATGAGACTTAATGAGAAGCTAGCATGCCATCTTCTCAAAAATAACTCACCATTCACCTTATCCTCTATCTCATCCCAACACAGTCTCCACCAGCATTAGACTACCTAACTTAATGACCTCCAACCCTGTAGGATGTTTTGGGTGAAGTTTTGTCTGAGTTTTTAAAAAAAAAAAAAAATTGCCGGGCACTCCACTTGTGAGTTTGAGGCCAGCCTGGTCTCCAAGAGCTAGTTCCAGGACAGGCACCAAAAGCTACAGAACAACCCTGTCTCGAAAATCAAAAAGAAAAAAAAAATGTGTGCTTTTCTAGTAAATGCCCTTTCCCTCTGAGCACGGCCCCTCCACACAGCTCTGACGATGCGGGAAGATGCAGAGAGCCCAGCTGGTAGGTACCTCAGCCTGATATGGCTACCTCCGTGCATTTGCAGCAGCTGTTCTGGGGCTGAGGGGTAGCTATTCATCTCTTGCCACTCAGAGTCAAATTCCCTTCAGTTTAGCCTTCCCTAGGTGCTTGTTCACTTCAGAGGACTCAACCCTCATCCTCCGTATCATCCTGGCCTAATTTTTCAGATGACTGAGTATGAATATCCGTTCAGGAGAAGAAGGTCCATTCATGAAAAAAGTGTGTGTTCAGCCAACTCCCCATGGGTGGAGGGAGTAGTGAAAAGATTTTAATGAAGCAGAGAGAGAGAGAGAGAGAGAGAAATTTCTGGTTTTGGAAAGAGGAGATACTGAATGGCTTCCTCTGTGTCACAGTTCAGACTCCTGGAAAGGAAACCTCAGCTTGCACTCAGTCAGTTCAGGGAGAAATAGTTGCAAGGAGATAAAAAGCCCATGCCTCATGACATCAGCAGTCCCTTCTCTGGAAATTCTACCGTATCCCGGAGAGCTCTCAGAATCTTGTGATGTCACTTGTGTCCTAGAAACGCCAACGGCCCTCAAGACACACTCTTTCAGTGCCTGTAAGACTCCTCGCTTCTAGACATGTCGTCTAGACTGATGAGTCTACTTGGGAGAGAGAATGGAGATCATGAGGAGGCCAGAGTGAGGGAAGAAGAAAGCTGGCCCCAGATCTCACAGGGAACCATGGAGAAATCAGTGGTCCTGGGAAGAGAAAGTGAGTTAGTTAGTTCCCCACTAGCAGGGACTAGAGAGATTGCTGGATGTGATGGCCTTGAGCCTTCCAGGGCTAGGGTTCAGGAACTGGGGGGGGGGGCACTTTCTGGGATGTTTCTCTGCGTCCCTAAAGGGCCAACGCACATCAAAGATGCATGATAGTTGATTTGACAAAGTCAGGAATTGACAAGCATGTAGCCTTTTGCTGGAGACGCTCTTCATTCACACTGAATGTGGAAGGGATCAGTGAGATTTCAATACCGGCACTGCACATCACCCCCCCCCCCCCAGCTCCTTTTTGTTGTGTACCAGTCGTAATAGGAAAAGGGGAGTCGTGCTCCGCCAAAGCCTGATTTTACCACGCTTTATATCACAGCCATTATTAGCAGGGTTGAAGCATCAACGTAAGGTTTCTGGCATCCCAGTTATGAATGACACCCTGGTCTCCAGTTCAGTCTGAGAGCTCTTTAGAGCCAATGGATGAGAGAGTGGGACGAGATTGCAATTTTTTTTCTTGCTTCTTCTTTTCTCTTTTTCCTTTCTTTTCTTTTCTGTGTTGTTTTGTTTTGTTTTTGAAGAAAGGGTTTCTCTGTGTATCTTGGGCCATCCTAAAACTCATTCTGTAAATCATGCCATCCTTGAACTCACAAAGATCTGTCTGCCTCTGCCTCCCTGGAGTGCTGGGATGAAAGGCATGCCCCCACCACCACACACCACAGCCCGGCTGAGACTGCAATTTCTGTGAGTGGATTTCCTATCTGTGAGTGGTTTTCATATCTGTGAGTTTAAGGAAAGCCCTTCATCCTTCCTTAAACTTGAGTGCAGGAATAATCCATCCCTCACTCTTCATGGGAGCGAGTGTCTGCTCTTGTATTGAGGGCTCCCCTGGGTGAACCCCAGTTCTCAGCATCTCTAGCCCAACCTGTCACACGTTGATCACACATTTGCAAACTTGGGGGTAATTTTCATCAACTATGGGACTCACTTTGTTCTGACAGGACACACACTCACAATCTCTCATCACACACACATAGTGTAACAACTTTGTGGTTCCTCCATCATGTGCTTATTGCTGTCAGGGAACTGAAAGCCCACCAGCCAGCCTGCACCATCTTTCCTTGTTTCTCGGTTTGTTTATATATTCTCTCTCTCTCTGTTTATTTAAAAAAATATTTATTTTTCTCTTATGTGCATTTGTGTTTTGATCATGGCTCTCAGGTCCCTGGAACTGGGATTACAGACAGCTGTGAGCTGCCATGTGGATGTGGATACTGGGAATTGAACCCAGGTCCTCTGGAAGAGCAGTCAGTGTTTAACCAGGAAACTATCTCTGCAGCCCAACATGGAGCATCTCTCTACATAGTCCTGCCTGGAAAACATGACCTTCAGAGTTCACAGAGTTCACTTTGCCCCCTGAGTAAAGGTGTTGTGCTTTCTTTTAATGTATAGTTTGTTGTGTGTGTGTGTGTGTGTGTGTGTGTGTGTGAGAGAGAGAGAGAGAGAGAGAGAGAGAAAGTTTCATTATGAAATCAAAAGTCAATCAACAACAGTGAACTTTTTATTTATTGTTTGTTTGTTCATAGTTTATTTATTTATTGACAGTCAGTCCAGAATGATCCTTGCGAAAAGATATCCATCATGACTTTCCCTTTCAGGAGGGAGCTTTCTGGTAAACTATGAAGCCACAGTTTCTAGTGCCTGCTTCCCACAAGTCCTTTTCCCAAGGTCAGGCATTCTCTTTTGAGGAACTCTCAGGTCCTGACATTAACATATGACTGGCGGCTATTGTCAAGGCCAAAGCTGTGGCTACACTTACTCCTCAGCCCCTCCCTGACCTGACCTGAGAAGCCACACCCCATGCCAGTTCACAGGCCTCCCTCTCTTCATCTAAGTAACTAAACAGCATAAAATGTGGAATCTCTTCTCAATAAAATGCTGCTGGCAGCCATAAGATGAATTCCTTCTCAGATCTTGTCCTTACAACCTCTTCGGGTCACCCACCCAAAGCAGGAGTCAGGAGGTCTCTGTCCAGCAGGGTCGACTTCTTTCCAAGTTGCAGTCAGTCTGATCTCTGGGCAAAGAGAAAAGAAAGCAATTGCTTTCTACTGGAACCGTTTTAATAGTATTCTAATGAATTAATAGTCAGCTATTCCCAGCCTTATTTACCATTGGATGACCAGCAGGCGCCTTCCTCTCACCACACTAGCTCCCTTGTCTCCCGGCCCCATCTGTACGTGTCACGCACAGAAGGGGAAATAAAGAGATGAGCAAACAAGTAGATTTCTTGAAAAAGTAAGGAACTGGGGCTGGAGAGATGACTCAGAGGTTAAGAGCTTCTGAGTTTGATCTGGTGATCTCTTCTGGCCTGCAGACATATATACAGAATAACTAATTAGATAGATAGATAGATAGATAGATAGACAGACAGACAGACAGACAGCTAAATGGATGAATGGATGGATGAATGAATGAGTGAATACATAAATAAAAATTGAAACAATTCACAGAATTCACCTGTCATAACAATTCGCAAAACCTCTCCAACACCCGGAAGTTGTTACATGACTCGTGGAAGGTCTGTGATAAGAAATCTTTGCGTGTGCCCCAAATTTGAAGATATTGGCTATCCTGTAAATAGATCCCTCGTTTCGGTCAATTCTGTCTGTCTGTCCACCTTGGGGGAGTTTTTTGTGGCATTCACGCAGAAAGGCAGAGGAATTGCAAGTGATGTAGCACTTTCGTTCTTAGTCATTAGATGTAACTTTGCAGTAGTCCTTGGACCTTAAAGAGGTTGCTGTTGTGTGTGTTCCTTTGCACCTAATGAAATAGTGTGGCAGTTACCTACCTACTCGTTCAGTACAAATAGTCTACACTGTCAACTGACTACACGATGGCAGTGCCTGGGATTCTCTGTAGGCAAATGCAGTTCAGACTTGCTCAGTACTACCAAGTTTGAAACAGGTCATGAGGGAAGCTCTCCCAGCATGAGACAAGTTGGGCAACAGAAACCTTAACAGATGATCTCATGCATTGAGCCAAATACTTCCCTCGTTAAAGTAGGTAGGTAGGTAGGTAGGTTGTCTCCCCCATCCCCAATTCTGTTTCGGGGGTTAAGGTCTGTCTGAGAATCCTTGATCAAGGAAAGCCAATGCAAAATCCCCAGGGCAGGGTTTGAAACCACAGAGAGAGGACGGCGTGTCGCTTACTGTTCTGCTCAGCCAGCTTTCCTCTATGGCCCAAGCTCACATGCCCAGGGATGGCACTACTTACCACCTTCCAGAGGAGTGAAACCTCCTAAATCAGTTAGCCACATGCTAGTGTCAGTGGAGTCACATCCGGAGTATGATTTGGCTTTCGAGTATGGCTTCTTCCTTGGTTCTGTCGCCTGAAATCCTGCTTCTCTGACCCCCAGAGACACAGCCAATAAACCCTCTTGCTTTGAAAGCCAGAGGGTGAATCTAGATGCTGCTGTTGTTTACAATGAAGACCAAAGGGATGCCATCCCAGTTCCTCCCATTTTTTCCCACCACAGGCTACACGGAATAAGCAATAATACTCTTGGAAGCAGGTGTGGACCATCCCGGCCCAGTAAGAAAAAGGCTCAGCTGCACCGCCGATCTTTAACTAAAAAATCTTTAAAAAAGATTTAAAGCTAAATCTTTAACTCAGGAAACAGATGTATGTTCTGGCCTAAGACCCTTTGCTGGGCCCTAAGGGAGACTGATATGCCTCAGTCGATAAGAGTTCTTGTTCCTTCCTTCACTCCCTAGCAGCTAGCTACCTCAGGTACACTCTTCTACTAAAATCTATACAAGAATCTTCACCTGTTACATCATTTAAGTAAAATTACCACTGTAGGGAAAAAGAAAGCCAGAAATATAAGCGTCATGGTTTTAAGGTTATAAAATGTGTTTTAAAAAATGTAATATTCTGCTCCAAACAGCGGTTGTTCTAAATGTTGATTAAAAATGAGACTGCATCATAATGAAGTAGACTATGGAAAGTTACTTCAGAAGTGTTGCATCCCCAGAGTGACAGGGGCATCAGAGCTGCCGTGCTATCTATCTATCTATCTATCTATCTATCTATCTATCTATCTATCTATCTATCTATTGCGTATACAACAGTCTGCTTCCATGCATGCCCACAGAGCAGAAAAGGGCACCAGATCTCTTTCTTTCTTTCTTTCTTTCTTTCTTTCTTTCTTTCTTTCTTTCTTTCTTCCTTTCTGGAAGAGCAGCCAGGGCTCCTGACCTCTCAGCCATCTCTCCAGTCCCACTGCTGTGCCTTTACAGATGGCAAATCAAGGAATGATGCACTGTGTGTTCCTAACAATAGAGGATTTCATCGTAAGGATTTCATTTTAAAGTTGACCGCTTTAGAATGAGACTTAATGAGAAGCTAGCACGGAATCCTCTCAAAAATAATTCACCATCCACCTTATCTCAGCCCAACACAGTCTCCACCAGCATTAGACTAATTAACTAACTTAATGACCTCCAACCCTGTAGGATGTTTTGGGTCAAGTTTTGTCTGAGTTTTTAAAAAAAAAAATTGCCAGGCGGTGGTGGCTCACACCTTGAATCCCAGCACTCCACTTGTGAGTTTGAGGCCAGCCTGATCTCCAAGAGCTAGTTCCAGGACAGGCACCAAAAGCTACAGAGCAACCCTGTCTCGAAAATCAAAAAGAAAAAAAAATGTGTGCTGTTCTAGAAAATGCCCTTTCCCTCTGAACACGGCCCCTCCACACAGCTCTGACAATGCGGGAAGATGCAGAGAGCCCAGTTGGTCCCTAGGCCTGATATGTCTGCCTCCGTGCATTTGCAACAGCTGTTCTGGGGCTGAGGGGTAGCTATTCATCTCTTGCCACTCAGAGTCAAATTCCCTTCAGTTTAGCCTTCCCTAGGTGCTTGTTCACTTCAGAGGACTCAGCCCTCATCCTCCGTATCATCCTGGCCTAATTTTTCAGATGACTGAGTATGAATATCCGTTCAGGAGAAGAAGGTCCATTCATGAAAAAAGTGTGCGTTCAACTAACTCCCCATGGGTGGAGGGAGTCGTGAAAAGATTTTCATGAAGCAGAGAGAGAGAAATTTCTGGTTTTGGAAAGAGGAGATACTGAATGGCTTCCTCTGTGTCACGGGACAGACTCCTGGAAAGCAATCCTCAGCTTGCACTCAGTCAGTTCAGGGAGAAATAGTTGCAAGGAGGTAAAAGCCCATGCCTGATGACATCGTCAGTCCCTTCTCTGGAAACTCTACCGTATCCCGGAGAGCTCTCAGAATCTTGTGATGTCACTTGTGTCCTAGAAACGCCAACGGCCCTCAAGACACACTCTTTCAGTGCCTGTAAGACTCCTCGCTTCTAGACATGTCGTCTAGACTGATGAGTTTACTTGGGAGAGAGAACGGAGATCGTGAGGAGGCCAGAGTGAGGGAAGAAGAAAGCTGGCCCCAGATCTCACAGGGAACCATGGAGAAATCAGTGGTCCTGGGAAGAGAAAGTGAGTTAGTTCCCCACTAGCAGGGACTAGAGAGATTGCTGGATGTGGTGGTCTTGAGCCTTCCAGGGCTAGGGTTCAGGAACTGGGGGTTTTCTGGGATGTTTCTCTGCGTCCCTAAAGGGCCAACGCACATCAAAGATGCACAGTAGTTGATTTGACAAAGTCAGGAACTGACAAGGATGTAGCCTTTTGCTGGAGATGCTCTTCACACTGAGTGTGGAAGGGATCAGTGAGATTTCAATACCGGCACTGCACATCGCCCCCCCCCCCCGAACTCCTTTTTGTTGTGTACCAGTCATAATAGGAAAAGGGGAGTCGTGCTCCGCCCAAGCCTTGTTTTACCATGCTTTATATCACAGCCATTATTAGCAGGGTTGAAGCATCAACCTAAGGTTTCTGGCATCCCAGTTATGAATGACACCCTGGTCTTCAGTCCAGTCTGAGAGCTCTTTAGAGCCAATGGATGAGAGAGTGGGACGAGATTGCAATTTTTTTTCTTGCTTCGTCTTCTTTTCTCTTTTTCCTTTCTTTTCTTTTTTGTGTTGTTTTGTTTTGTTTTTGAAGAAAGGGTTTCTCTGTGTATCTTGGGCTGTCCTAAAACTCACTCTGTAAATCATGCTCTCCTTGAACTCACAGAGATCTGTCTGCCTCTGCCTCCCTGGAGTGCTGGGATGAAAGGCATGCCCCCACCACCACACACCACAGCCCGGCTGAGACTGCAATTTCTGTGAGTGGATTTCATATCTGTGAGTGGTTTTCATATCTGTGAGTTTAAGGAAAGCCCTTCATCCTTCCTTAAACTTGAGTGCAGGAATAATCCATCTCTCACTTTCATGGGAGCGAGTGTCTGCTCTTGCATTGAGGGCTCCCCTGGGTGAACCCCAGTTCTCAGCATCTCTAGCCCAACCTGTCACACGTTGATCACACATTTGAAAACTTGGGAGTAATTTTTATCAACTATGGGACTCACTTTGTTCTGACAGGACACACACTCACAATCTCTCATCACACACACATAGTGTAACAACTTTGTGGTTCCTCCATCATGTGCTTATTGTTGTCAGGGAACTGAAAGCCCACCAGCCAGCCTGCACCATCTTTCCTTGTTTCTCGGTTTGTTTATATATTCTCTCTCTCTCTCTCTCTCTCTCTCTCTCTCTCTCTCTCTCTTTATTTAAAAAAAATATTTATTTTTATCTTATGTGCATTTGTGTTTTGATCATGGCTCTCAGGTCCCTGGAACTGGGATTACAGACAGCTGTGAGCTGCCATGTGGACATGTGGATGTGGATACCGGGAATTGAACCCAGGTCCTCTGGAAGAGCAGTCAGTGTTTAACTGGGAAACTATCTCTGCAGCCCAACATGGAGAGTCTACATAGTCCTGCCTGGAAAACATGACCTTCAGAGTTCACAGAGTTCACTTTGCCCCCTGAGTAAAGGTGTTGTGCTTCCTTTTAATGTATAGCTTGTTTTGTGTGTGTGTGTGTGTGTGTGTGTGTGTGTGTGTGAGAGAGAGAGAGAGAGAGAGAGAGAGAGAGAAAGTTTCATTATGAAATCAAAAGTCAATCAACAACAGTGAACTTTTTATTTATTGTTTGTTTGTTCATAGTTTATTTATTTATTGACAGTCAGTCCAGAATGATCCTTGCGAAAAGATATCCATCATGACTTTCCCTTTCAGGAGGGAGCTCTCTGGTAAACTATGAAGCCACAGTTTCTCAAGTGCCTGCTTCCCACAAGTCCTTTTCCCAAGGTCAGGCATTCTCTTTTGAGGAACTCTCAGGTTCTGACATTAACATATGACTGGCGGCTATTGTCAAGGCCAACACTGTGGCTACACTCACTCCTCAGCCCTTCCCTGACCCGACCTGACCTGACTTGAGAAGCCACACCCCATGCCAGTCACAAGCCCCTCTTCATCTAAGTAACTAAACAGCATAAAATGTGGAATCTCTTCTCAATAAAATGCTGCTGCTGGCAGCCATTCGATGAATTCATTCTCAGATCTTGTCTTTACAACCTCTTTGGGTCACCCACCCAAAGCAGGAGTCAGGAGGTGGCTGTCCAGCAGGGTCGACTTCTTTCCAAGTTGCAGTCAGTCTGATCTCTGGGCAAAGAGAAAAGAAAGCAATTGCTTTCTACTGGAACAGTTTTAATCGTATTCTAATGAATTAATAGTCAGCTATTCCCAGCCTTATTTACCACTGGATGACCAGCGGGCACCTTCCTCTCACCACACTAGCCCCCTTGTCTCCCGGCCCCATCTGTACATGTCACGCACAGAAGGGGAAATAAAGAGATGAGAAAACAAGTAGACTTCTTGAAAAAGTAAGGAACTGGGGCCGGAGAGATGGCTCAGAGGTTAAGAGTATGTCCAGAGCTTCTGAGTTTGATCTGGTGATCTCTTCTGGCCTGCAGACATATATACAGAATAACTAATTAGATAGATAGATAGATAGATAGATAGATAGATAGACAGACAGACAGCTAAATGGATGAATGGATGGATGAATGAATGAGTGAATACATAAATAAAAAATGAAACAATTCACAGAATTAACCTGTCATAACAATTCGCAAAACCTCTCCAACACCCGGAAGTTGTTACATGACTCGTGGAAGGTCTGTGATAAGAAATCTTTGCGTGTGCTCCAAATTTGAAGATATTGGCTATCCTGTAAATAGATCCCTCGTTTCGGTCAATTCTGTCTGTCTGTCCACCCTGGGGGAGTATTTTGTGACGTTCACGCAGAAAGGCAGGGGAATTGCGAGTGATGTAGCACATTCGTTCTTAGTCATTAGATGTGACTTTGCAGTAGTCCTTGGACCTTAAAGAGGTTGCTGCTGTGTGTGTTCCTTTGCACCTAATGAAATAGTGTGGCAGTTACCTACCTACTCGTTCAGTACAAATAGTCTATATTGTCAACTGACTACACGATGGCAGTGCCTGGGATTCTCTGTAGGCAAATGCAGTTCAGACTTGCTCAGTACTACCAAGTTTGAAACAGGTCATGAGGGAAGCTCTCCCAGCATGAGACAAGTTGGGCAACAGAAACCTTAACAGATGATCTCATGCATTGAGCCAAATACTTCCCTCGTTAAAGTAGGTAGGTAGGTTGTCTCCCCCACCCCCAATTTTGTTTCGGGATTAAGGTCTGTCTGAGAATCCATGATCAAGGAAAGCCAATGCAAAATCCCCAGGGCAGGGTTTGAAACCACAGAGAGAGGGCGGCGTGTCGCTTACTGTTCTGCTCAGCCAGCTTTCCTCTATGGCCCAAGCTCACATGCCCAGGGATGGCACTACTTACCACCTTCCAGAGGAGTGAAACCTCCTAAATCAGTTAGCCACATGCTAGTGTCAGTGGAGTCACGTCCGGAGTATGATTTGGCTTTCGAGTATGACTTCTTCCTTGGTTCTGTCACCCGAAATCCTACTGCTCTGACCCCCAGAGACACAGCCAATAAACCCTCTTGCTTTGAAAGTCAAAGGGTGAATCTAGATGCTGCTGTTGTTTACAACGACGACCAAAGGGAAGTCATCCCAGTTCCTCCCATTTTTTCCCACCACAGGCTACACGGAATAAGCAATACCCTTGGAATCAGGTGTGGACCATCCCTGCCCAGTAAGAAAAAGGCTCAGCTGCACCGCAGAGCCTGGCACTCTCAGACAAACAACAGCTAAAGCTTTAACTCAGGAAACAGATGTATGTTCTGGCCTAAGACCCTTTACTGGGCCCTAAGGGAGACTGACATGCCTCAGTCGATAAGAGTTCTTGTTCCTTCCTTCACTCCCTAGCAGCTAGCTACCTCAGGTACACTCTTCTACTAAAATCTATACAAGAATCTTCACCTGTTACATCATTTAAGTAAAATGACCACTTGTAGGGAAAAAAGAAAGCCAGAAATATAAGCGTCATGGTTTTAAGGTTTTAAAATGTGTTTTAAAAATTGTAAAATTCTGCTCCAAACAGCGGTTGTTCTAAATGTTGATGAAAAATGAGACTGCAGCATAATGAAGTAGACTGGGGAAAGTTACTTCAGAAGTGTTGCATCCCCAGAGTGACAGGGGCATCAGAGCTGCCGTGCTATCTATCTATCTATCTATCTATCTATCTATCTATTTATTGCGTATACAACAGTCTGCTTCCATGCATGCCCACAGAGCAGAAAAGGGCACCAGATCTCTTTCTTTCTTTCTTTCTTTCTTTCTTCCTTCCTTCCTTTCTGGAAGAGCAGCCAGGGCTCCTGACCTCTCAGCCATCTCTCCAGTCCCACTGCTGTGCCTTTACAGATGGCAAAAACAAGGAATGATGCACTGTGTGTTCCTAACAATAGAGAATGCATCGTAAGGATTTCATTTTAAAGTTGACCGCTTTAGAATGAGACTTAATGAGGAGCTAGCACGGAATCCTCTCAAAAATAATTCACCATCCACCTTATCTCAGCCCAACACAGTCCCCACCAGCATTAGACTAACTAACTTAATGACCTCCAACCCTGTAGGATGTTTTGGGTCAAGTTTTGTCTGAGTTTTTTTTTTAAAAAAATTGCCAGGCGGTGGTGGCTCACACCTTGAATCCCAGCACTCCACTTGTGAGTTTGAGGCCAGCCTGGTCTCCAAGAGCTAGTTCCAGGACAGGCACCAAAAGCTACAGAGCAACCCTGTCTCGAAAATCAAAAAAAAAAAATGTGTGCTGTTCTAGAAAATGCCCTTTCCCTCTGAACACGGCCCCTCCACACAGCTCTGACGCTGCGGGAAGATGCGGAGAGCCCAGTTGGTCCCTCAGCCTGATATGTCTGCCTCCTCCGTGCATTTGCAGCAGCTCTTCTGAAGCTGAGGGGCAGCTATACATCTCTTGCCACTCAGAGTCAAATTCCCTTCAGTTTAGCCTTCCCTAGGTGCTTGTTCACTTCAGAGGACTCAGCCCTCATCCTCCGTATCATCCTGGCCTAATTTTTCAGATGACTGAGTATGAATATCCGTTCAGGAGAAGAAGGTCCATTCATGAAAAAAGTGTGCGTTCAACTAACTCCCCATGGGTGGAGGGAGTCGTGAAAAGACTTTCATGAAGCAGAGAGAGAGAGAAATTTCTGGTTTTGGAAAGAGGAGATACTGAATGGCTTCCTCTGTGTCACGGGACAGACTCCTGGAAAGCAAACCTCAGCTTGCACTCAGTCAGTTCAGGGAGAAAGAGTTGCAAGGAGGTAAAGTCCCATGCCTCATGACATCAGCAGTCCCTTCTCTGGAAATTCTACCGTATCCCGGAGAGCTCTCAGAATCTTGTGATGTCACCTGTGTCCTAGAAATGCCAACGGCCCTCAAGACACACTCTTTCAGTGCCTGTAAGACTCCTCGCTTCTAGACATGTCGTCTAGACTGATGAGTCTACTTGGGAGAGAGAACGGAGATCGTGAGGAGGCCAGAGTGAGGGAAGAAGAAAGCTGGCCCCAGATCTCACAGGGAACCATGGAGAAATCAGTGGTCCTGGGAAGACAAAGTGAGTTAGTTCCCCACTAGCAGGGACTAGAGAGATTGCTGGATGTGATGGCCTTGAGCCTTCCATGGCTAGGGTTCAGGAACTGGGGAGGGGGGCAGTTTCTGGGATGTTTCTCTGCGTCCCTAAAGGGCCAACGCACATCCAAGATGCACGGTAGTTGATTGTACAAAGTCAGGAATTGACAAGCATGTAGCCTTTTGCTAGAGATGCTCTTCATTCACGCTGAGTGCCGAAGGGGTCAGTGAGATTTCAATACCAGCGCTGCTTATCGCCCCCCCCCCCCACTCCTTTTTGTTGTGTACCAGTCATACTAGAAAAAGGGAGAGTGAGTCGTGCTCCGCCAAAGCCTGATTTTACCATGCTTTCTATCACAGCCATTAGCAGGGTTGAGGCATCAACCTAAGGTTTCTGGCTTTCCAGTTATGAATGACACCCTGGTCTCCGGGTTCAACCTGAGAACTATTTAGAGACAGTGGGTGAGAGAGTGGGAAGAGACTGCAGTTGTTTTCTTTTTTCCTCTTCTTTTGTCTTTTTCCTTTCTTTTCTTTTTTTTTTTCGTGTGGTTTTGTTTTGTTTTTGAAGAAAGGGTTTCTCTGTGTATCTTGGGCCATCCTAAAACTCACTCTGTAAACCAGGCCATCCTTGAACTCAGAGAGATCTGCCTGCCTCTGCCTCCCCGAGTGCTGGGATGAAAGGCACGCCCCCACCACCACACACAGCCTGGCTGAGAACGCTCCGGGTGTCCTGGGCCGTTAGTAAGTGAGGATGGCTTTGTGTGTGTTGTGAATCTTTATGATGAATCTTTATGTCCTATGCTTCAATGACATGAGTCTGAAGCATCAAGCAAGCGAGTTTGGCACCCACCCCTATACGACCAGGCTTCTTCTGAGAGCACATGGCTGAGGTCTCTGAATAAGGCTTAGAAAGCTTTGCCCTGGAAAGCGGGTAACGTCTGAGAGACACACACTCTAGAAAGAAGGGAGGATCGACTAATACCCACAGAGGGGGAGACTCAAGTCAGAACCCGCTCGGACAAAGTCTCATCTTTCAGTCACTTCCCGAGCAGAGGAAGAAAGGAAGGACCACAACGATCTCTCCTTTCGTGTCCTTTGCACACTCTTCTCTCGCTCCGATGGACATTGTGATTCAAGTGGGCCTCGTCCCCCTTTTCCAAGGCATGTTCATTGTGGCTCTAGATCAAGGAATCTGATTTTTGTTGTGTGGCATACTCTATCTCCTCGTTATCTGTGACTGAGAATTTTGATGTCTCACAAGTTCATCACACATTTGCAAACTTAGGAAGACCGAAATGAATTCTGCTGAAGTTTTGGGGTAATTTTTATGAACTATGGGACTCGCTTTGTTCCGACAGGACACGCACTCACAATCTCTCATCACACCCACATAGCGGAACAACTTTGCGGTTCCTCCATCATGTGCTTATCGCTGTCAGGGAACTGAAAGCCCACCAACCAGCCACCCGCACCGTCTTTCCTTGTTTCTCAGTGTTCGTATATCGACATGAAGCATCTCTCTCTCTCTCTCCCCCCCCCCCTTGGAACTAGGATTCCAGACAGCTATGAGCTGCCATGTGAATAGAACCTGGGTCCTCTGGAAGAGCAGACAGTGCAGTCATTGCT
>NW_028263219.1:1607500-1652500 GCF_982192425.1 Myodes glareolus
CACACACGTCGGAGAAACGGGAAACGCCGCCGCCGCTCAGTACCGGGCACCTCTGAAGATCGGCCTGGAACGCTCCAGGAGCACCGCGAGGATCGCGAGCGAGACGCGCGCACACAAAGCCCGTTCGGGAAGGGCGTGTGACGCGGCACACATCGGCCAACCCTCTCCCGGCTCGGAGGGAGGAGGGCCGCACGGGCCACACACGGTGGGCGGAGCGAAACGCGCAAGAGGGGGGCAGACGCCGGAGCCCCTGACGCGCCTCACGGGAGCCCCCACGAACCACAGCGGGGAGTGCGGGGGGGCTTTCACAGGGCTCGTGCCGGAGAGACCGCACCCCTGCCTTCCACACACCACCAGTCAAAGGTGGGGAGGACAGACGCGGGGCCCGCTGGCAGAACGAGAAGAGCGGCCGCCATTCGCCATGAATGTCCGTCCCTCGCCTGGCGCGGCTTAGGCCTCCGACCCGAATGAACACAGGGCGAGAGCACCACATCGATCGACAAGCGGAACCGGGGAGAAGCGAGCGAGAGGGCACCACAGACCCGACCGACTGCCACCAAAAAAAAAAAAAAAAAAAAAAAAAAAAACAAACCCTTCACACACCACCTCCGAAACCAGAAAAAAAAAGCGGAGTGGAGTGGGCCAGCCACGGGGGAAGAAAAGGTGTGCACTCGGGGGGCACATAAGCAAGCAGCAGAAAGCCGGGCTGGGTCACCCTTTCCCCCAAAGGCCTCATGGAGACTCGGGAGCTCCACAACCTGGGGATGGGAAAAAAGTGCACTCGGGAGGCACACGGGAACAGGGGACTGGGGACACCCACCCAGTCCGTGGAGACTCGGGAGCTCCACCGCCTGCTGATCCCCGAAAGGAAAGAAAATAAAAAAAAGAAAACCCTTCACACACCACCTCCGAAACAAAAAAGAAAACCCTTCACACACCACCTCCGAAACGAAAAAGAAAACCCTTCACACGCCACCTAAGAAACAAAAAAGAAAACCCTTCACACGCCACCTAAGAAACAAAAAAGAAAACCCTTCACACACCACCTCCGAAACCAAAAAAAAAAAAAGCGGAGTGGAGTGGGCCAGCCACGGGGGAAGAAAAGGTGTGCACTCGGGAGGCACATAAGCAAGCAGCAGAAAGCCGGGCTGGGTCACCCTTCCCCCCAAAGGCCTCATGGAGACTCGGGAGCTCCCCAACCTGGGGATGGGGGGGAAAAAAAACCCTTCACACCTCCACCTTCAAAACCAAACACAATGGCGGTGGTCGTGGGGAAGAAGCGGTGTGTGCACTCGGGAGGCACATAAAAGCAGGCAGCAGAAGGCCGGGCTGGTTCACCCTTCCCCCCAAGGCCTCATGGAGACTCGGGAGCTCCATAACCTGGGGGTGGAGAAAACAGTGCACTCGGGAGGCACACAGGGGACCCAGCCAGTCCGTGGAGACTCGGGAGCTCCATCTGATCCCCAAAAGAAACTTGGAAAAAAAAAAAAAAAAAAAGCACCGGGACGGTAAGGGAAGAGCACCGGGAGGCAAGTCCCACCATCCAAACTGCACGGGTGACAACCACGAAGCGGGAACGCCTGACACGCCACGTAGGTTGGGTTAAACGGGAAAAACGACCCAGCGAGGCTCGGAAGAGACCGCAACCTACAGAGTCCTTTCATGTCACCCACTTCAAGGACAGCGTGTCAGCACCTATCTGCAGGTACAATAAGGACAGATAGCAACCACTAGAAGAATGACACCAGGTACAGGGAGCAATTCACAGACCACAGGGGACTCCTGAAAGTGAGGCTGGGTGACATGTCCCAAAAATGTCCCCATAAACAAGAGAACCGACCCTCAAAGGAACAACTGGTCGACCTCATGACCATGAAAGGACCGAGAGAGCGAGGTGGACATGCCACAAAGCCGGGCGCCCAGCCTCCTCCCGGCCGAGGACCCTGCGACCAGCCGCTAGGGATGGAGCAGGGCAAGAAAAAAAAAATACCTGACGGTACAGGAAACCGGGGACCAGTGAACAGAGAAGCCGTGACCGCAGCCTCCTCTCGGCCTCGAAACGACGAGGCCCGCCTCTGAGGACCGAGAGTTCTGGCAAGGAGAAAAAAAAAAAAAAAAAAAAAAAAAGAAAAAAAATGCTCCGAGACCACCCAACGAGTACGGACCAGGGAGGCGAGAAAGCCGTCGGGACCACAGTCTCCTCTCGCCCTCAGGATGGCGAGGTCCACCGCTGAGGACCGAGGAAAATAAATAAATAAATAAATAAATAAATAAATAAATCTCCGAGACCCCCAACGAGTCCGGACCAGGGAGGAGAGAAAGCCGGGACCACAGCCTCCTCTCGGCCTCAGGATGGCGAGGCCCGCCGCCGAGGACCGAGGGTTCTGACAAGGAGGAAAATAATCAAAAGCTCCGACACCCCCAACGAGTCCGGGCACGGGCGGCGGGGAAGCCGTGATCAACCAGCGCCCCCTCTCGGCCTCGGGTCGCCGGGGACCCAGGGCTCTCTCTCTCTTAGAGAGAAAAGGCGAGGGAAAGACAGCTTTGAAAGCCGGGGTACTTCACCCATCCTGGGCCTGGCTGGACCCGACACCTAGCGGTGGGACGACGCGAAAGACTCAAGCCTTCTGGTCGACCCGCTCAAGTCTCCCAGCACCCTTCCCAGCCGTGGCTTTCGTTCGGTTCCATCCCAGACGCACCCATAGGCGACTCTTCCGGCACAACCTCCTACACAGAGACCGTCCCCAAGCACGACACCGACCGCGGGACACGCCCGCCCGCCAGCCGGGACTCTCGTCACTCTTTCCGCCTCACAAAAGCCACTTCTCCCTCCTTGTCGGCGACCGAGGACCAGGAGCGTTGCACAAAACGGCCACCACCGCTAGGTGGCGCCCGACGACCCACCCGACCGACAGAGATCGCTCGCACGCTCGCTCGCTCGCTCGCTCTCGCTCGCTCGCTCGGCCGCGGCGCGCCAGCCTTCTCTGTCCTCCCACGCTCACGCCCGGAGGTGACACGCACCCACGACAGGGCAGGGGACTCCCCGTCGTCGGTTCCCCCACACCCCATCCCCGAACATGGGTGAACGCGGGCTGGCCGGGACGGACGTTCGGGAGGAGCCACGGACGCTCAGGCTACGAAAACGAAAGGAGAAACCGAGACCACAGGCAGCTAGCTAGGCAAACAGGCCAATCGCTCTCCCTCGTGGAGAGGGAGGGAGGGAGGGAGGGAGGCTCACGGGAAACAAAGAGTGTGTCTCCACGATCAGTGACAGTATTAAGTGGGCCAGTCGAGGGGCTGCGACACTTAGAGCACGGTGAGAGGGAGAGACCGAGGGACTGAGGGAGACCGAGGAAGGGAGGGAGGGAGGTGGCCATGGCAGGCAGTCTCCTGCCATCCGAGTCTCCTTTCAAAGACATAGACTTCACCTTGGCCACTGCTTACTTGCTTGCTTGCTTGCTTGCTTGCTTGCTTGCCTGCTTGCTTGCTTGCAGTTCTTTTTCTCCACACCACTCCCCACACCCCCGGCACCTACTTCTCAGACTAAATACCGAGTCAGAGAAAATGAAAACAGTCGTGGAATAATGTGTTTGTTTGTGTGTGTGTTTTAAAATATCTCCATTGGATTTCATTTCCAGGAATAATAGGGTCATGCGGATCTGTTGTGAACATTTTCACTTAGGACGGAGAAAATTAAAAGGTCGTTTGATGGATTTCTGGTGGAGGGTCTATTTCCCACCGCGATGAAGATGATCTCCTGATCCTTGTACTTTCAGTTTCTGAGTGCTGCTGGCATGACAGACACGGGCCCTCACACGCGCGTTGACGAGATAGTACTGACTGAGTGACAGCATGGAGCCCGTAGGACAAGGCTTCGGCTTCCCCTTCCCCTCCCACATAAACCAGAAAAATAAATAAATAGATCAATAAATACCCAGAGGCAGAAACATGGAAGCAGCTTCTCAGACCCTTTAGAGAAGGCTCCTGAGGTCTGACTGGGGTGACACACGTGGCAGAGGAGACGACTAGGCCAGGGCTCCTCCCTTCACAACCATCATCCAGGCCCCCAGCACTGCCTGCCTGCCTTCCTCCCTCCCTCCTTCCCTCCTTTTATAAATGCCAGGTTATTTATTTTAATTGACTTATTTTTAATTGCGTTGGGAGGCTAGACATTTTTGGGTTTTCGGGAGTGGACAGACATACGAAAGGAAGGAAGGAAGGAAGGAAGGAAGGAAGGAAGGAAGGAAGGAGAGAAAGGATCAGAGCAGTGAATATACAGGTGCACTGTCATTACACCAATGTGGACTGCAGATAGAAAATAAGAGGAAGAAAAAAAGAATAGAATGTCACCAAAAGGTCAGCCTGGTCTATAAAAGTGAGTTCCAGGACAGCCAGAGCTATTCTATGAAATTGCCCGAGTTCAAATCAGCAATTTCCCAACTCCAACAAGAATGTTTACAGGAAAGGCAACAGATAAAGGCCCATCAAAGAAGTCCAGTGGAGCTGTAGGCACACCCTTTGAAACTTCTCTATTGCAAGGTCACAGAGTTAGGAAAGGATCTTGATCTTAAACTTTCCTTAATAGTAAGTCTCTGTGTGTATCATACTCAAGCCAAGTGCCCTCAGAGCTCATGGAAGATGAAACAGAGCTCTACAATAAGAGACGGGTGTTGGGGTGGGGGGGGGGATTCACTCAAGAAAATTAAAGCAAAGCCCTACACTAACCCTGGCACACAGTAAAATCAGTCCTATGAGGAAATTTTTAGCTCTAATTGCCCACGTTTTACAAAGGCTTCTAACCGGGAAGTGATGATGCATGCCTTTAGTTCCAGCACGCGGCCTGGTCTCCAAGAGCGAGTTCCAGGACTGACTCAAAAACTAGAGAGAAACCCTGTCACAAAAAAAGAACAAACAAACAAAAAAATCTATTACATAAATCAATAGATGCATACATAGATGGAAGAATAGATGAGAGACAGACAGAAAGAGAGAGAGAGAGAGAGAGAGAGAGAGAGAGAGAGAGACCCAAACCCCATCTTCTGTCTTCTGATGGTACCAGGCTCTCTCCCAGGGGTCACAGAGGAAGGTGGGCAGGCAGCAACGCAGACAGTGTACGTGTGTGATATCAAGCAAGCCTATATGTGATATATAGGGTCTAATAGGGCATTGTCAGTATTACATTGGGGTAGGTCTCAGGAGCACAAGAATCCAAATCTCTGATGTATTCCCTGTCACCAGAAGAGGGCACTAGATCCCCACCATGTGGTTTCTGGAAATTCTCTGCAGTTCTGATTGTTTTCATTGTTCCTCCTGCTTGCCTGTATTTAGTGAGAGAGTGGGTAACACTCCTCCCTGCTTCTCTGTGTGTCTGTGCCTGTCACATCCTGGATAGTCAGAGTGCCCGCCACCTATGCCTGCCTGAGATGTAGCCGGCAGCCCTGGCTGGGGCTGGGGGAAAGGGAGAGAGTGGATTCTCCTGGAGAGCCATGGGCAGAGGCTCTGTGGATTCCCTGCAAGAGGCCTCACTGTTTCAGGTACAGCTGTGACCAGGTCTGAATCCAGGACAGACTCCAAAGCCAGAGAGAATCCCTGTCTCAGAAAATAACAACAACAACAAAAAAAATAAGTAAACTAATAGATAAATTGATAGCCAGGCAGAGACTCAGAGAGATGATAAAACACCTCAGAGATCAGGGAGCCCAAGGCAGGCAGGTCACTGCGAGTTTAAGGCTACCTTGTTCTGCAGACTGAGATTCAGGACAGGCAAAATGACACAGATAAATTCTGTTTAAAAAAAATGGTGTTCAGTGCATGTCTTTAATCCCTGCACTAGGAGGCAGAGGCAGATGGATCTCTGTGAGTCTGAGGCCAGTCTTGTCTACAAAGTGAGTTCCAGGGCATACAAGGATACACAAGGAAACCCTAAGTTGAAAAACCACAAATAAACAAACAGATAATAACAATAAAAATATTTGAGAGTTCAAATAATTGACTTCATCCACAATAAAAAAATATGGATATCAAAATATCAAATGCACTTGAACACATTGACACAGGAGACCGCTTCCTAAATATAACCCCAGTAGCACAGACACCGAGAGAAACAAAATGAATACAGGAGACCTCCTGACACTGAAAAGCTTCTGCAAAGCAAAGGACATGGCCTACAAGGCAATACGACGGCCTACACAATGGGAAAAGATCTTCACTAACCCCACATCAGACAGAGGTCTGGTCTCCACAATATACAAAGAACTCAAGAAATTGGTCATCTAAAGAACAAAGAATCCAATTGACAAAATGGAGTACAGACCTAAACAGAGAACTCTCAATGGAGGAATCTAAAATGGCTGACAGACGCTGAAGAAAATGGTCAACATCCTTAGTCATCAGAGAAATGTACATCAAAACGAGTTTCTATGTCTCTTGGATGAAAGAATGAAAGGAGTGCATCCCCACACCCCGGCTCAGTGTTTAGTATCACGTTCTGTTAATTTCTTGTACATTTAGTTTAATTTCACATTTTGTTCATCTCTCTTGGTCTGCACCAAGTGTTTCCCTGTGTGGGGTGGGGCATGGAAGGTGTCCTATTCCAGAACATTTTATTTTACTTTGCTTTGAGACGGTTTTTCCAGTTGTGTAGAACTTAGTTTAATTCCAAATTTTTTAAAAAGATTTGTGGGTTTTTTTATTTTTTTAATATTTATTTATTTATGTACACAATATTCTGTCTCTGTGTATTCCTGAAGGCCAGAAAAGGGATCCAGACCTCACTACATATGGTTCATGAGCCAGCATGTGGTTCCTGGGAATTGAACTCAGGGCCTTTGGAAGAGCAGGCAATGCTCTTAACCACTGAGCCATCTCTCCAGCCCTAAAGAATTTTTTATGGTTTGTTTAACTTTATTTTACATGCAGTGGCATGAATGTGTCAGTTCATCCAGAAATTGGATTTACAATCACTTATGTGCTGCTGCCATGTGGGTCCTAGGAATTGAACCCACTTCTTCAGGAAGAGCCACCAAACCATCTCTCCAGGCCTTCCTTTAATTTAACAAATGTATTGGTGTGTCTCTAGGTGTGCCTCTCTCTCTCTCTCTCTCTCTCTCTCTCTCTCTCTCTCTGTGTGTGTGTGTGTGTGTGTGTGTGTGTGTGTGTGTGTATGTGTGTGTGTGGGTGACTCTGTGTGTCTGTGGGGTGGCATTTGACTTTACCAAGGTGAACACATTCAAGAGAAGAGATGGTGATTTACAGATAGAACACAAAAAAAAAACAAAACAAAAACAAACAGATAGCTTGATCTTTAAAAGTGAGTTCCAGGACAGCCAAGGCAGGGCTATTACCTGAAATTGACTGAATTCATATCAGCAAGCAATTTCTCAACTCCAACAAGAATGTTTACAGAGAAGTCAAGAAAAAAAAATCATGTTGAATGAAGTGCCAGAGTCAAAGACCTGCTCCACTACCTGCCAACCCTGGCTGTATTTTGAATCTCATATTTGATTTCTCTCTCCACGTACATTGAGTTTAATACATGTGAAGGCAGACTGAAGAAAACAATCAAGAAAAAGAGAAAACATGAGGAGTGGGACAAAACAGAGATCTAGAATGGGAGAGAGAGGGAGAGAGAGAGAGAGAGAGAGAGAGAGAGAGAGAGAGAGCGCATTCACCTCAGTCCTGTGAGAAAACCACCTCAGTCCTTTGAAGAAATTTATAAGTCTCATTGCCTACCATTCTAAAAATTAAAACCATCTACTTGGGTGGTGGCGGCGGCGCATTCCTTTATTCCCGGTTCTCAGCCTATTCTACAAGAGCTACTTCCAGGACTGGGTCCAAAGCCAGAGAGAAGAAAAGTTTGTGATTTACTTAACTTCATTATATGTGCAATGGTGTGAGGGTGTCAGATCACCCCGGAACTGCATTTACAATCACTTATGTGCTGCCATCTGGGTGCTGGGAATTGAACTCAGGACCTTTGGAAAAGCAGGCAATGCTCTTAACTGCTGAATCATCTCTCCAGCATTAAAGAATTTTTTATGGTTTATTTAACTTTATTTTACGTGCAGTGGCATGAATGTGTCAGATCATCCTGAAACTGGATTTACAGTCACTTATGTGCTGCTGCCATGTGGGTCTTGGGAATGGAACTCACTTCTTCAGGAAGAGCCACCAAGCTCTTCAATGGTGTTTTACAGATAGAAAATAAGAAAACAAGACAAAAACAAACAGATAGCCTGATCTTTAAAAGTGAGTTCCAGGACAGTCAGGACTATTACATGAAATTGCCTGAGTTCAAATCAGCAATTTCTCAATTCCAACAAGAATGTTTACAGAGAAGTCAAGAAAAAAAAAAAAAAACCAACAAATCAGGTTGAATGAAGTGCCAGAGTCAAAGGCCTGCTCCACTACCTGCCAACCCTGGCTGTATTTTGAATCTCATATTTGGTTTCTCTCTCCACGCACATTGAGTTTAATACATGTGAAAGGCAGACTGAAGGAAACAATCAAGAAAAAGAGAAAACATGAGGAGTGGGACAAAATAGAGATCTAGAATGGGAGAGAGAGAGAGAGAGAGAGAGAGAGAGAGAGCATTCACTTCAGTCCTGTGAGAAAACCACCTCAGCCTCATTTATAAGTCTCATTGCCCACCATTCTAAAAATTAAAACCATCTAGCTGGGTGGTGGTGGCGGCGCATTCTTTTATTCCTGGTTCTCAGCCTATTCTACAAAAGCTACTTCCAGGACAGGCTCCAAAGCCAGAGAGAAGAAATGTTTGTGATTTACTTAATTTCATTACATGTGCAATGGTGTGAGGGTGTCAGATCACCCAGGAACAGCATTTACAATCACTTATGCGCTGCCATGTGGGTGCTGGGAATTGAACTGAGATATCTCTCCTGAAAATTGAACTCAGGACCTCTGGAAGAAGAGCCAGTTCTCTTAAACTCTGAGCTATTTCTTCAGCCCTTGTTTGTTTCTTTAATTTAGGAAAAAGAATACTGTATTATTTTAATGCATGAGCACTCTCTCTGCACCCACTTCCATTCACCAAGAGAGTGCACTAGATCTCCACCCTGTGGTTTCTGGTAATTTCAGAAATTCCATCTCTGCACTTCTGATACTTTCCTTGTCCATGAAGAGGAATGAATAACATTAAAAATCAAAATCCCCTGGCAGTATTTCTTTGCCAAATGCATGACAGTTCTATATGAGACCACCCCGTAGCATTGTTTTATTTCATTTATTTTGTGATTTCTGACTCTCTCGTACATTGAGTTTAACTTCAGATTTTATTTGTTTTTCTCAGTGTTCCCATGTCTATCCCCGTGAGTGCGTGTGTGAGAGTGTGTGCCTGTGTGCGTGTGTGCGTGTGTGTGTGTGTGTGTGTGTGTGTGTGTGTGTGTCTGTGTGTCTGTGTGTCTGTGTGTCTGTGTTTAGGTATATGTGGGGGGGATTACAATTCAAACTATTTTAGTGAAGGCCCTTTGCAGACAAGACAGCATGGCTGTTAACTTCACCAAGATGAAAGCTTTTAGAAGGCTGCCTTTGGTAACCACCATGAGAGCTGACCTCAACAAGATGGTAGACACCATGAGGCATATTTTCAAGGTCCATTTCTTTTTCTGTCTCCTAGCCTCTAGAGCACCATGATTTGAATGCAGTGTCTCCAGATTCTCCAGCTATACATGCAAAGAAAGATACCATAAACCTTTAGCCTCCTGTCTAGGGTGAGAGGATTCAAAAGAAAAGAAAAAAAAGAAAGGAAAAGAAAAGAAAAGAAAGGAAAAGAAATGAAATGTGAAAGACAGACTGAGGGGAAAAAATTCAAGAAAAACAGAGAAGTTCCCATGAGGAATGGGACAAAGCAAAGATCTAGAGCGAAAGAGAGAGAGTGAAAGAGAGGGAGAGAGAGAGGAAAGAGAGAGGAGAGAGAGAGAGAGAGAGAGAGAGAGAGAGAGAGAGAGAGAGAATTCCCTCAAACAAACAAAAAAAAACCAAAAACAAAACAAAAAAAAACACACCCTTACAGAACACCTGGCACACAGTGATCTCAGTCCTTTGAGAAAATTTATAAGTCCCATTGCCCACCATTGGAAAAAAAATATCCATCTGGGTAATGGTGGCAGTGCATTTCTTTATTCTCAGTTCTCGGCCCTCAGATCAGGAGAGACAGAGGCAGGCAGATTGCTGTGAGTTTGAGGCTACCTTGTTTTGCAGTGTGAGTTTCAGGACAGGCAAATGACAGACACAGAGAAACCCTGTCTTGAAAAAGAAGTGTGTTTAGGAGGCAGAGGTAGAGGCAGAGGCAGCTAGATCTGTGTGAGTCTAAGGCCAGCCTTGTCTATAAAGTGAGTTCCAGGGCAAACAAGGATACACAGGGAACCCCAAGGTAGAAAAACCACTAATAATAATAATAATAATAATAATAATAATAATAATAATAATAATAATAATAATAATCTAAGAGCTCAATTCATTGACTTCAACCACAATTCAAAAATTAAAAAATAAAACAAAGAGTGTGTCTGATCAATCAGGATCAGTGAAAGGACTATGCGGGCCAAGGGGCTGCCACAATTATGACTTGTTAAGAGGGAGGAACTGGGGGGTGGGGGAGGGAGGGAGGGAGGCAACAAAGGCAGTTTCTTGCCACCTGAATGCCTTTCAAAGACATTTCACCATAACAACCACTTGCTTCCTTTCTTGGGGATCTTTTTCACAGTTGTGTTTGTACAGCCCCACACCCCACTTCTCAAACTAAAAGTCCAAGTGTGAGAAAACCAAAACAGTCATGGAAAAATTCCCACTTGGATACCTTTTCCAAAAACAACAGTAACAAAAATATGTATACCTAAGCAGACCGATCAAGTTGTAGCCTCACCCTTGACTGGTTCAGCAAGGAGTTCTGGCTGTTAGGAAGAGCTGGTGACCTTGAACTTTCCTAGTCTGTAAAATCTGGAGTCCCACGCCTACCCCGTGCCCTCAGGGGACAGGAGTGGAGGCCAGGGCCCCTGCCATGGGCGATCTCCTAGATCAGCTACAGGCTCTTATCGTTCCTGGGCCTGCTTAGAGAAAGACATGATGAGATGCAGAGAAAATTAAAACAGCCATGAAATGCTATGAAAAATTCCCACTTGGACATCATTTCCAGGAATATTGGCACAGTGAATTGATTGTTTGGAACATTTTCACTTCAGACAGAAAAAAATTTAAAAATGTCATTTTATTCTCAGACCCTTTACAGCTCCTGAGGAATGGGGTGCTGGGGTCACAGCAGACATGGCAGAGGATGTAACTAGGCCAGGGCTCCCTTCTCAACCACCAACCAGGCCCCCAGCACTGCCTTCCTTTGTTCCGTGGTTTTTTCATTTTCTTGCTTTTAATCTTCTGTCTTTCTTTCTCTTTCTTTCTTTCTTTCTTTCTTTCTTTCTTTCTTTTTTTTTCTTTTGGTTCAACATGTATACATTTTTGTAATTTGGTATGGGGTCTTTTCTATACAACCTGTCTCCAATTCAAGGAGGGCCACCTGCCTCTGTCTCTTAGATGATAGAAGAAAAGGGGTGTACCACAGCAACCCAGCTTTGTGTTTCGTATGTTGTTCAATTAAATTCTTGTACATGTAGTTTAATTTCAATTTTGGTTTGTTTTGTTTTTCGAGACTGGGTTTCCCTGCATAACAGTCCTAGCTGTTCTTGGAACTAGCTCCTTTCTTGAAGCCCTGGCTGGCCTCTAACTCCCAGGGATTCACCTGCCTCTGCCTCCTGTGTGCTGGGAATAAAGGCATGAGACACCACTGCCCGGCCAATTTCAAATTCTATTTAAATCTCTCGATGTGCCTTCTGTATGTGGGGGAGACAGGGAAGGTGTCATATTTTAAAACATTTTCATAACTGCACTTAGCACTGCACTCTTTTACATTTTATTTTACTTTAAATTGAGACAGTATTTCTAGTTCTGTGGGACTTAATTTAAATTAAGTGTGTGTGTGTGTGTGTGTGTGTGTGTGTGTGTGTGTGTGTCTGTGTGTGTGTGTGTGTAGATAGGGTGGCTTTTGACCTCAACAGATGAAGGCATTTAAGGGCACTGGCTCCATATTTGACAGAGGCAGGATCTCTGGGAGTTTTAGGCCAGCCTGGTCTACAAGAAAGGAGCTAGTTCCGAGAAAAGTCTCCAAAGCAACAGAGAAACCCTGTCTTGTAAAGCAAAACACAAAACCAAACAAAAAAATAAATAAAATGAGAGAGAGAGAGAGAGAGAGAGAGAGAGAGAGAGAGAGAGAGAGAGAATGTGAACTTACAGATAGGAACCAAGAAAAAAAAAACAGAATGTCACCAAGAAGACAGCCTGGTCTGTAAAATGAGTTCCAGGACAGCTAGGGCTGTTATACAGAGAAACCATGCCTCAAAAATTAATAAAAGAAGGAAAGAAGGAAAGAAAGAAAGAAAGAAAGAAAGAAAGAAAGAAAGAAAAGAAAGAAAAGAAAAGAAAACAAAGGCAGTTTTTATTTTTTTTTCTCTTTTTATGCCAGGTCATTTATTTTAATTTTAGTTTTTCTTTTAAGATTGTATTTGCAGCAGCAGTGTTCAGAAAGAAGTGCTGGACCATGTAGTGTAATAGTTTGTCTGAAACATAAATAAAAAGACAGGTCCTGTCTCAAAAAAAAAAATCCAGTTAAAACGTGAAATAAAACAAAGAAGGGGCTTTTGGTTTTGTTTTGCTTTGTTTTTTTCTAAGGAACCTGAAAATGACTAAATTCAACAATTTTTCAACTTCAGCAAGAAGGTAGTCTTTCCCAGCTCCAACAAGAGTGCAGTAAATAGGCATTTCTAGGCCCTGTCAACAGAAGAGGGCACTTGATTCCCACCACGTGGTTTCTGGAAATTGTTTATGGGGTGGCTTTTGAACTCAATAAGATGAAAACATTCAAAGGGAAGGGTTCCATATCTGGAAGAGGCTGGTGGATCTCTGGGATAGTTTTGAGGCCAGCCTCAAACTAGTTCCAAAGACAGGATCCAAAGCAACAGAGAAACCCTGCCTCGACTCAAAAATCAAAACAAAAACATAAACAAAAAATAAATAAAACATAAAATAAAAAAAACAGCTCACAAATCACAATCCCAGAGAACCTAGACAACAACGAGGACCCTAAGAGAGACATATATAGATCTAATCTACACGAGTAGTAGAAAAAGACAAGATCTCCTTGGAGCATGGGAACCTTGGGAGGGGGTTGAAGAGGAGAGGAGAGGCAGGGAGGGGAAGCAGAGAAAAATGTTGGGCTTAACAAAAATAAATAAAAGAAACAAGTAAAGCCAGGTGGTGGTGGTGGTACATGCTTTTAATCCCAGCACTCAGGAGGCAGAGGCAGGTGAATCTTTGTGAGTTTGAGGCCAGCCTGGTCTACAAGAGTTAGTTCCAGCCCAGGCTCCAAAGCTACAGAGAAACCCTGTCTTGAAAAACCAAAAATAAATGAATAAATAAATAAAATAGGCATGGATTTAAAAAAAAACTCAAATGCAAACTAAGTAGAAAGAAATACTTTCAGTATGCCATTCAACAATTAGGGAAACCTATTATCCCAGCACTTAGGAGACACAGGAAGAAGAACATCAGTGAGTTAAAATCCAGACTCGTCTTCCAAGTTAGAACACGAGACTCGTGCACTGTCTCATAGGTCCAACACTCCCATGGTCAAGTTTCTCGAAACAAGGAGACAGTTTATAATGTCTGCTTCTTTCCTTTCTTCCTTCCCTCCTTCCTTCCTTCCTTCCTTCTTTTTTTTTTTTTTTTTTTTTGGTTTAACTTCTATATACGTTTTAGATTTGGAATGAGGGCCTCTCTATGAAGCCTGGGAATTCACAAGAGACCTGCCTCTGTCTCTTGGATGACAGAATGAAAGGTCTGCACCACCACAACCTGGCTCAGCGTTTAGTATCTCGTTCTGTTAATTTCTTGTACATTAAGTTTAATTTCAAATTTTGTTCGTATCTCTTGGTCTGCACCAAGTGTGTCCCTGTGGGGGGTGGGGCAGGGAAGGTATCCGATTTCAGAACACTTCACTTTATTTTACTTAGATTCGAGACAGTCTTTGCAATTGTGTAGGACTAAGTTTAATTTCAAATTTTTAAAGAATATTTTTATGATTTATTTAACTTTATTTTACATGCAGTGGCGTGAAACTGGATTTACAATCACTTATGAGCTGCTGCCATGTCGGGGGTAGGTCTCAGGAGCACAAGAACCGAAATCTCTGATGTCTTCCCTGTCACCAGAAGAGGGCACTAGATCCCCACCATGTGGTTTCTGGAAATTCCAGAAATTCCATCTCTTCAGTTCTGATTGTTTTCATTGTTCTGCCTGCATGCCTGCACTTAGTGAGAGAGTGGGCACCACCCACCCTGCTTCTCTGTGTGTCTATGCCTGTCACATCCTGGATAGCCAGAGTGCCCGCCACCTATGCCTGTCTAAGATGTAGCCGGCAGCCCTGGTTGTGGCTGGGGGAAAGGGTGAGAGTGGTTCCCCTGGAGGGCCCTGGGCAGAGGCTCTGCGGATTCCCTGCAAGAGGCCTCACTGCTTCAGGTACAGCTGTGACCAGGTCTGAATCCAGGACAGACTCCAAAGCCAGAGAGAATCCCTGTCTCACAAAACAAATAAAAAAAAAAAATAAGTAAACTAATAGATAAATTGATAGCCAGGTAGAGACTCAGAGAGATGATAAAACACCTCAGAGATCAGGGAGCCCAAGGCAGGCAGGTCACTGCGAGTTTAAGGCTACCTTGTTCTGCAGACTGAGATTTCAGGACAGGCAAAATGACACAGACAAAGTCTGTTTTTATTTATTTATTTTTAAAAAAGGTGTTTAGAGCATGCCTTCAATCCCTGCACTAGGGCAGAGACAGCTGGATCTCTGTGAGTCTGAGGCCAGCCTTGTCTACAAAGTAAGTTCCAGGGGCATACAAGGATACACAAGGAAACCCTAAGTTGAAAAACCACAAATAAACCAACAGATAAACAGAAAATAACAATAAAAATATTTGAGAGTTCAAATAATTGACTTCATCCACAATATAAAATTATAGAAATCAAAATATCAAACGCACTTGAACACATTGACACAGGAGACCGCTTCCTAAATATAACCCCAGTAGCACAGACACCGAGAGAAACAAAATGAATACATGAGACCTCCTGACACTGAAAAGCTTCTGTAAAGCAAACGACATGGCCTACAAGGCAATACGACGGCCTACACAATGGGAAAAGATCTTCACTAACCCCACATCAGACAGAGGTCTGGTCTCCACAATATACAAAAAACTCAAGAAATTGTCATCTAAAGAACAAAGAATCCAATTGACAAAATGGAGTACAGACCTAAACAGAGAACTCTCAACAGAGGAATCTAAAATGGCTGACAGACACTTAAGAAAATGTTCAACATCCTTCGTCATCAGAGAAATGTACATCAAAAGGAGTTTCTAGGACCAAGGAGACAGTTCATAATGTCTCCTCCTTCCTTCCTTCCTTCCTTCCTTCCTTCCTTATTTTTTTTTTTTGGTTGAACTTTTATGTATATATATATATATGTATATGTATATATATATATATATATATATATATATATATATATATTTTAAATTTGGGGTGGGGGCCTCTCTACAAAGCATGGGATTTCACAGAGGTCCACCTGCCTCTGTCTCTTGGATGAAAGAATGAAAGGAGTGCATCCCCACACCCCGGCTCAGTGTTCAGTATCTCGTTCTGTTAATTTCTTGTACACTTAGTTTAATTTCAAATTTTGTTCGTCTCCCTTGGTCTGCACCAAGTGTGTCCCTGTGGGGGGTGTGGCAGGGAAGGTGTCCTATTCCAGAACATTTTATTTTACTTTGCTTTGAGACAGTCTTTCCAGTTGTGTAGAACTTAGCTTAATTTCAAATTTTTAAAAAAAAAAATTTTAATTTTTTTTAATATTTATTTATTTTTATGTATACAATATTCTGTCTCTGTGTATGCCTGAAGGCCAGAAGAGGGATCCAGACCTCATTACAGATGGTTGCGAGCCAGCATGTGGTTGCTGGGAATTGAACTCAGGACATTTGGAAGAGCAGGCAATGCTCTTAAGCGCTGAGCCATCTCTCCAGCCCTAAGGACGTTTTTATGGTTTATTTAACTTTATTTTATGTGCAGTGGCATGAATGTGTCAAATCATCCAGAAACTGGATTTACAGTCACGTATTTATTTACTGCCATGTGGGTCCTGGGAATTGATCCCACTTCTTCAGGAGGAGCCACCAAGCCATTTCACCAGGCCTTCCTTTAATTTAACAAATTTATTTGTGTGTCTCTAGGTGTGCCTCTCTCTCTCTCCCCCCCCCTGTGTGTGTGTGTGTGTGTGTGTGTGTGTGTGTGTGTGTGTGTGAGAGAGAGAGAGAGAGAGACTCTGTGTGTCTGTGGGGTGGCCTTTGACTTTACCAAGGTGAACACATTCAAGAGAAGAAATGGTGATTTACAGATAGAACATAAAAAAACAAAAGGGCTGGAGAGATGGCTCAGTGGTTAAGAGCATTGCCTGCTCTTCCAAAGGTCCTGAGTTCAATTCCCGGCAACCACATGGTGGCTCACAACCACCTGTAATGAGGTCTGGTGCCCTCTTCTGGCCTGCAGACATACACACAGACAGAATGTTGTACATAATAAATAAATAAATCTTTAAAAAAAAAAAAAAACAAAAAAACAAAAAACAAAAAACAAAATCTAACAGATAGCCTGATCTTTAAAAGTGAGTTCCAGGACAGCCGAGGCAAGGCTATTACCTGAAATTGACTGAATTCATATCAGCAATTTCTCAACTCCAACAAGAATGTTTACAGAGAAGTCAAAAAAAAAAAAATCAAATCATGTTGAATGAAGTGCCAGAATCAAAGGCCTGCTCCACTACCTGCCAACCCTGGCTGTATTTTGAATCTCATATTTGATTTCTCTCTCCACATACATTGAGTTTAATACATGTAAAAGGCAGACTGAAGAAAACAATCAAGAAAAACAGAAAACAATGAGGGAGAGAGAGAGAGAGAGAGAGAGAGAGAGAGAGAGAGAGAGAGAATGTGGATTTACAGATAGGAAATAAGAAAAAAAACAGAATGTCACAAAGAAGACAGCCTGGTCTGTCAAGTGAGTTTCAGGACAGCTAGGGCTGTTAGGCAGAGAAACCGTGCCTAAAAAATAATAAAAGAAGAAAGGAAAGAATGCAAGAAAGCAAGCAAGAGAGAGAGAAAGAAAGAAAGAAAGAAAGAAAGGAAGGAAGGAAGGAAGGAAGAGGAAAAAGGGAAAAAAGAAAGAAAGGGAAAAAACTCTGGGAGTTTTAGGCCAGCCTGGTCTACAAGAAAGGAGTTAGTTCCAAGAACGGTCCCCAAAGCAACAGAGAAACCCTGTCTTGTAAAGCAAAACACAAAACCAAACAAAAAGATAAATAAAATATGAGAGAGAGAGAGAGAGAGAGAGAGAGAGAGAGAGAGAGAGAAGAAATGTGAATTTACAGATAGGAAACAAGGAAAAAATAAAACAGAATGTCACCAAGAAGACAACCTGGTCTGTAAAGTGAGTTCCAGAACAGCTAGGGCTGTTATACAGAGAAACTATGCCTCAAAAATTAATAAAAGAAGGAAAGAAAACAAAAAAGAAAGAAAGAAAGAGAGAGAGAAAGAAAAGAAAAGAAAAGAAAAGAAAGACAGTTTTTTTTTTCTTTTTTTCCTTTTAATGCCAGGTCATTCATTTTAATTGTACTTTTTCTTTTAAGATTTTATTTGCAGCAGCAGTATTCAGAAAGAAGTGCTGGACCATGTAGTGTAATATTTTGTCTGAAACATAAATAAAAAGACAGGTCCTGTCTCAAAAAAAAAATCAAGTTAAAATGTGAAATAAAACAAAGAAGGGGATTTTTGTTTCGTTTTGTTTTGTTTTTCTAACAAACCTGAAAATGACTGAATTCAACAATTTTCCAACTTCAGCAAGAAGGTAGTTTTTCCCAGCTCCAACAAGAGAGCAACAAATATGCATGTCTAGGCCCTGTCACCAGAAGAGGTCATTAGATTCCCACCATGTGGTTTCTGGAAATTGTTTATGGGGTGGCTTTTGAACTCAACAAGATGAAAGCATTCAAAAGGAAGGTATTCGTATTTGGAAGAGGCACGTGGATCTCTGGGATTTTGAGGCCAGCCTCAAACTAGTTCCAAAGACAGGATCCAAAGCAACAGAGAAACCCTGCCTTGACTCAAAAATCAAAACAAAAACACAAACAAACAAAAAAATAAAACATAAAATAAAAAAAAAAACAGCTGGCAAATCACAATCCCAGAGAACCTAGACAACAACGAGGACCCTAAGAGAGACATATATAGATCTAATCTACATGAGTAGTAGAAAAAGACAAGATCTCCTTGGAGCATGGGAACCTTGGGAGGGGGTTGAAGAGGAGAGGAGAGGCAGGGAGGGGGAGCAGAGACAAATGTAGAGCTTAACAAAAATAAATAAAAGAAACAAGTAAAGCCAGGTGGTGGTGGTACACGCCTTTAATCCCAGCACTCAGGAGGCAGAGGCAGGTGAATCTTTGTGAGTTTGAGGCCAGCCTGGTCTACAAGAGTTAGTTCCAGCCCAGGCTCCAAAGCTACAGAGAAACCCTGTCTTGAAAAACCAAAAATAAATGAATAAATAAATAAAATAGGCATGGATTTTAAAAAACTCAAATGCAAACTCAGTAGAAAGAAATACTTTCAGTATGCCATTCCAGAATTAGGGAAACCTATTATCCTAGCACTTAGGAGACACAGGAAGAAGAACATCAGTGAGTTAAAATGCAGACTCATCTACCAAGTTAGAACACGAGACTCGTGCACTGTCTCATAGGTCCAACACTCCCATGGTTAAGTTTCTCGAAACAAGGAGACGGTTCATAATGTCTGCTTCTTTCCTTTCTTCCTTCCCTCCCTCCTTCCTTCCTTCCTTCCTTCTTTCTTGTTTTTTTGTTTAACTTTTATATACGTTTTAAATTTGGAATGAGGGCCTCTCTATGAAGCCTGGGATTCACAGAGGAACACCTGCCTCTGTCTCTTGGATGATAGAATGAAAGGTCTGCACCACCACACCCTGGCTCAGCATTTAGTATCTCGTTCTGTTAATTTCTTGTACATGACGCTTTATTTCAAATTTTGTTTGTATCTCTTGGTCTGCACCAAATATGTCCCTGTGGGGGGTGGGGCACGGAAGGTATCCGATTTCAGAACACTTTACTTTACTTAGATTCGAGACAGTCTTTCCAGTTGTGTAGAACTAAGTTTAATTTTCAATTTTTAAAAAATATTTTTATGATGTATTTAACTTTATTTTACATGCAGCGGCGTGAAACTGGAGTTACAATCACTTATGAGCTGCTGCCATGTCGGGGGTAGGTCTCAGGAGCAGAAGAACCCAAATCTCTGATGTCTTCCCTGTCACCAGAAGAGGGCACTAGATCCCCACCATGTGGTTTCTGGAAATTCTCTGCAGTTCTGATTGTTTTCATTGTTCTTCCTGCATGCCTGCATTTAGTGAGAGAGTGGACATCACTCTTCCCTGCTTCTCTGCGTGTCTGTGCCTGTCACTTCCTGGATAGCCAGAGCGCCCGCCACCTATGCCTGCCTGAGATGTAGCCGGCAGCCCTGGCTGGGGCTGGGGGAAAGGGAGAGAGTTTTTTTAAACTCTGTTTTTAAAAAAAAAAGTGTTCAGTGCATGCTTTTAATCCCTGCACTAGGGGCCAGAGGCAGATGGATCTCTGTGAGTCTGAGGCCAGTCTTGTCTACAAAGTGAGTTCCAGGGCATACAAGGATACACAAAGAAACCCTAGGTTGAAAAACCACAAATAAACTAACAGATAAACAGATAATAACAATAAAAACATTTGAGAGTTCAAATAATTGACTTCATCCTCAATAAAAATTATAGAAATCAAAATATCAAATGCACTTGAACGCATTGGCACAGGAGACCGCTTCCTAAATATAACCCCAGTAGCACAGACACTGAGAGAAACAAAATGAATACATGAGACCTCCTGACAATGAAAAGCCTCTGTAAAGCAAAGGACATGGCCAACAAGACAAAACAAGGGCCTACACAATGGGAAAAGATCTTCACTAACCCCACATCAGACAGAGGTCTGGTCTCCACAATATACAAAGAACTCAAGAAATTGGTCATCTAAAGAACAAAGAATCCAATTGACAAAATGGAGTACAGACCTAAACAGAGAACTCTCAACAGAGGAATCTAAAATGGCTGACAGACACTGAGAAAATGTTCAACATCCTTCGTCATCAGAGAAATGTACATCAAAAGGAGTTTCTAGGACCAAGGAGACAGTTCCTAATGTCTCCTCTTTCCTTCCTTCCTTCCTTCCTTATTGATTTTTTTTGGTTGAACTTATATATATATATATATATATATATATATATATATGTATATATATATATATATATATTTTTTTTATTTGAGATGTGGGCCTCTCTACAAAGCCTGGGAAATCACAGAGGTCCACCTGCCTCTGTCTCTTGGATGATAGAAAGAAAGGTGTGCACCACCACAACCCAGCTCAATGTTTAGTATCTCATTCTGTTAATTTCTTGTATATTTAATTTAATTTCACATTTTGTTCATCTCTCTAGGTTTGCACCAAGTGTTTCCCTGTGTGGGGTGGGGCATGGAAGGTGTCCTATTTAAAAACATTTTATTTTACTTTGCTTTGAGACAGTCTTTCCAGTTGTGTAGATCTTAGTTTAATTTCAAATTTTTAAAGAATTTTTAATGATTTATTTAACTCTATTTTACATGCAGTGGTACGAATGTGTCAGATCATCCAGAAACTGGCTTTACAATCACTTATGAGCTACTGCTATGTGTGCCCGGGGAATTGAACCCACTTCTTCAGAAAAAGCCACCGCACACACCGAACCATCTCTCCAGACCTTTAATTTCACAAATGTATTTGTGTGTCTCTGGCTGTGCCTGTGTGTGTGTGGGGGGGGGGATCACAATTCAAAACATTTTAGTGAAGGCCCTTTGCAGACAAGACAGGAAGATACAGGACACCATGCACCATATTTTCAAGGTCCATTTTGTTTTCTGTCTCCTAGCCTCTAGAGGACCATGATTTGAATTCAGTGTCTCCAGATTCTCCAACTTGTGACAATACACTATACATGCAAATAAAGATATCATAAACCTTTAGCTTCCTGTCTAGGGTGAGAGAGTTCAAAAAGAAGAAAAGAAAAACTGTGGAAGACAGACTGAGGGGAAACAAATCAAGAAAAACAGAGAAGTTCCTGTGAGGAATGAGACAAAGTAGAGATCTAGAATGAGAGGGGGGGAGGGAGAGAGAATTCCCTGAAACAAATGAAAACATACCCTTACAGAACTCCTGGCACACAGTGAACTCAGTCCTTTGAGGAAATGTATAGGTCTCATTGCCCACCATTGGAAAAGAAATCTAGCTGGGTAATGGTGGCAGCGCCTTTCTTTATTCCCAGTTCTCAGTCCTCAGAGATCAGGGTGGCAGAGGCAGGCAAATCACTGTGAGTGTAAGGCTACCTTGTTGTGCAGTGTGAGTTTCAGGACAGATAAAGTGACACAGAGAAGAAACCCTGTCTTAAAAAACTGTGTGTTTAGTTCAGGCCTTTAATTCTGACGCTAGGAGGCAGAGGCAGAGGCAGAGGCAGAGGCAGAGGCAGAGGCAGAGGCAGCTGGATCTCTGTAAGTCTGAGGCCAGCCTTGTCTACAAAGTGAGTTCCAGGGCAAACAAGGATACACAGGGAACCCCAATGTAGGAAAACAACGGATAAAAAACAAATAAACAGATAATAATAATAACAACGGCAACAAAAATATCTGAGAGCTCAATTAATTGACTTCACTCACAATTCAAAAATAATAAAATAAGAATTAAAAATAAAATCAAATGCCCTTGAACGCACTGGCACAGGAAACCACTTCCTCAATACAACCCAAGTAACACAGACACTGAGAGAAATAAAATTAATAAATGAGACCTCCTGACACTGAAAAGCTTCTGTAAAGCAAAGGACATGGTCAACAAGACAAAACGACAGCCTACAGAATGGGAAAAGATCTTCACTAACCCCACATCAGACAGAGGACTGATATCCAAAATACAGAAAGAACTCAAGAAATTGGTTATCTAAAGAACAAATAATGCAATTTACGAAATGGAATACTACCTAAACAGAGAACTCTCAACAGAGGAATCTAAAATAGCTGAAAGCCACTTAAATGTTGGGTCGGGGGTGGGGGTGGGTCATGCAACGATGGGAACACCACAAAGTCTAATAAACCAGAAACAAACTTTATTCCAGAAACCAGATCCTAGGAAAACCAGAAGCAAATTTAAAAATAAAAAAAACAAAACAAAACAAAACAAATAAGCACTGTGGGGCACAAAAGCTTATCAGTTAGCTGAGACCACAGGCAGAGTTTGGCCTTCTGACACTGTGGCAAAAGGCTGGTTTCTGAAACCAATTTTTATAGTAGTATAGTGTGTGTGTGTGTGTGTGTGTGTGTGTGTGTGTGTGTGTAATATATATATTACATCATGCATTAGCTCTGAATAAAGGAATTTTTACGAATTGGCCCTGACCTGTGAGTCAGTCAATATTAGACCCTAAGGAGGGGGAGTGAGTTTTAACATCAATAGGTAACTAGACAGCTCTCATGAAATATGTTTCAGAGTAGATTTCTTCACCAAATACATGATAGTCCTGTATGAGACCATGCCATAGCATGGTTTTTATTTCATTTTTTTTTTTACAAAAAAGGTCTCATTGCCCACCATTGGAAAAAAAATCCAGCTGGGTAACGGTGGCAGCACATTTCTTTATTTTATTTCTTTAATTCCAGCACTAGGAGGCAGAGGTAGAGGCAGGGGCAGCTGGATCTCTGTGAGTCTGAGGCCAGCCTTGTCTACAAAGTGAGTTCCAGGGCAAACAAAGATACACAGGGAACCCCTATCTAGAAAAACCACAAATAAACTAATAATAATAATAATCTAAGAGCTCAATTCATTGACTTCAACCCCAATTCAAAAATTAAAAAATAAAACAAAGAGTGTGTCTGATCGATCACAATCAGTGAAAGGACTGTGTGGGCCAAGGGGCTGCCACAATTAAGGGAGGAACTGGGTGGGAGGAGGGAGGCAACAAGGGCATTTCCCTGCCACCTAATCTCCTTTCAAAGACTTTTCACCATGGCAACCATTTGCTTGCTTGCTTGGGGTTCTTTTCCAGTTGTTGGGTTTGTCCAACCCCACCCCCACTTCTCAAACTAAATGCGGAGTTGGAGAAAATTAAAACAGCCATGGAAAAATTCCCACTTGGATACCTGGTCCTGCCCTTGTCCTTGCAAAAACAACAATAACGAGAACCAAAATATGCATATCTAAGCAGACCAGTCAAGTTGTAGCCTCACCCTTGACTGGTTTAGGAAGGGCTGGTGACCTTGAACTTTTGAAATGAGTCTGTAAAATTTGGAGTCCCATGCCTGCCAGGTGCCCTCAGGGGACAGGCGTGGAGGCCAGGGCCCCTGCCATGGGAGGTCTGCTAGATCAGCTACAGGCTCTTATGGTTCCTGGGCCTGCTTAGAGAAAGACATGATGAGATGCAGAGAACATTAAAACAGCCATGGAATACTATGAAAAATTCCCACTTGGACATCATTTCCAGGAATATTGACACAGTGAATTGTTTGTCTGGAACATTTTCACTTTAGACAGAAAACAATAAAAAATGTCATTTTATTCTCAGACCCTTTACAGCTCCTGAGGAATGAGGTGCCGGGGTCACAGCAGACATGGCAGAGGATGTAACTAGGCCAGGGCTCCCTTCTCAACCACCAACCAGGCCCCCAGCACTGCCTTCCTTTGTTCTTTTGTTTCTTCATTTTCTTTCTATCTTCTGTCTTTCTTTCTTTCCTTTCTCGTTCTTTTTTTTTTCTCTATTCTCTTATTTCAACATGTATACATTTTTGTTATTTGGTACAGGGTCTTTTCTACACAACTGGGCTCCAATTCAAGGAGGGCCACCTGCCTCTGTCTCTTAGATGTTAGGATAAAAGGTGTGCACCACAACAACCCAGCTTTGTTTTTAGTATGTTGTTCTATTAATTTCTTGTACGTGTAGCTTAATTTCAATTTTTTTGTTTCGTTTTTTGAGACGGGGTTTCCCTGCATAACAGTCCTAGCTGTTCTTGGATCTAGCTCCTTTCTTGAAGCCCTGGCTGGCCTCTAACTCCCAGGGATTCACCTGCCTCTGCCTCCTGTGTGCTGGGAATAAAGGTGTGCGACACCACTGCCTGGCCAATTTCAAATTCTATTTAAATCTCTCGATGTGCCTCCTGTATGTGGGGGAGACAGGGAAGATGTCACATTTTAAAACATCTTCATAACTGTACTTAGCACTGCACTCTTTTACATTTTATTTTACTTTTAATTGAGAGAGTGCTTCCAGTTGTGTGGGACTTAATTTAACTTAATTTAAAAGTTTATCTATGTGTCTCTGGGTGTGCCTGTGCCTGGGTTTTTGTTTGGCTTGTGTTTGGTTTGTGTAGTGTGTGTGTGTGTGTGTGTGTGTGTGTGTGTGTGTGTGTGTGTGTAAAGGTGGGGTGGCTTTTGACCTGACCAGATGAAGGCATTCAAAAGCACTGGCTCCATATCTGCCTGAGGCAGGATCTCTGGGAGGTTTAGGCCAGCCTGGTATTCAAGAAAAGAGCTAGTTTCAAAAATAGTCTCCAAAGCAACAGAGAAACCCTGTCCTGTAAAGCAAAACACAAAACCAAACAAAAAATAAATAAAATGAGGGGGGATGGAGAGATGGCTCAAAGGTCCTGAGTTCAATTCCCAGGAACCACATGGTGGCTCACAACTATCTGTAATGAGGTCTGGTTTCCTCTTTTGGTCTGCAGGCGTCCACACAGACAGAATATTCTATACATAACAAACAAACAAACAAACAAATAAATAAATAAATAAATAAATAAATAAATGAGGGGGGAGAGAGAGAGAGAGAGAGAGAGAGAGAGAGAGAGAGAGAGAAGAAATGTGGATTTACAGATAGGTAACAAGAACAAAAACAGAATGTCACCAAGAAGATAACTTGGTCTATTATGTGAATTCCAGGATAGCTAGGGAACTGAGAAACCATGCCTCAAAAAATAATAAAAGATGAAAAGAAAAAAACATAGAGAGAGAGAAAAGAAAAGAAAAAAGACAGTTTTTTTCTTTTCTCTTTTTAATGACAGTTTTAGTTTTCCTTATAAGATTGTATTTGCAGCAGCAGTGTTGAGAAAGAAGTCCTGGACCATGCAGTGAAATAGTTTGTCTGAAGCATAAATAAAAAGACAGGTCCTGTCTCAAAAAAAAAAATCAAGTTAAAATGTGAAATAAAACAAAGAAGGGGCTTTTTGTTTTGTTTTTTCTAAGAAACCCGAAAATGACTGAATTCAACAATCTTCCAACTTCAGCAAGAAGGTAGTGTTTCCCAGGTCCAACAAGAGAGCAGCAAATAGGCATTTCTAGGCCCTGTCAACAGAAGAGGGCACTAGATTCCCACCATGTGGTTTCTGGAAATTGTTTATGGGGCAGCTTTTGAACTCAACAAGATGAAAGCATTCAAAGGGAAGGGTTCCATGTCTGGAAGAGGCAGGTGGATCTCTGAGATTTTGAGGCCAGCCTCAAACTAGTTCCAAAGACAGGCTCCAAAGCTACAGAGAAACCCTGCCTCGGCTCTAAAATCAAAACAAAAACACAAGCAAAAATAAATAAGTCATAAATTAAACGAGAGAGAGAGAGGGGGGGGGCAGCCTGGCTTATATAGTGAGTTAAAAGTATTATACAGAGAAACCCTGCACCAAAAATACTTTAATTTTTTATTTATTATTTTGTTTTTTTTATTTCATTTTATGTTTTTCTAAAATTACAGCAGCAGCAGCAGCAGGATATTTTGGGTAGCTGACTACTTTCATGGAAGTCTTCAGAAAGAAGTCCTGGGCCGTGTAGTGAGATAGATTGTCTGGAACACAAATAAAAAGCCAATTCCTGTGTCAAAAAAAGCAACAACAACAAAAAAATCAAGTTACAATGTGAAATAATAAAATAAAAGTCTTTTTGTTTTGGTTTTTTATTTTTTTCTTGCAATGTAACCTGAAAATGAGTGAATTCAAGTCAACAACTTTCAATTTCCCAACTCCAACAAGAATGTTTACAGGAAAGGCAGCAGATATTCACATCAAAGAAGTCCAGTGGAGCTGTAGCCACACCCTTTAATGTTTGTGTCGCAAGGACACGGAGTTAGAAAAGGATCTTGATCTTGAACATGAGATCTGAAAACTCAAAACAGCAATCAAACACCAACCAAGTAGGAAGAAATGACACAGAGGCAGTAAGATGTCAGTGAGTTCAAGGCCAGCCTCATCTAGCAAGGACTTTCCAGCACTGTTACATAGAAAAAGCCTGCCTCACAAAACAAAACAAAACACACACACACACACACACACACACACACACACACACACACACACACACGAGAATTAGGAAAGTGTTCCTGAAAGACCACAAACCTTCTAGATGACACTTAATAACAATCAAAGGTGAAATATAAAATGGAGAGAAATTCTTTGATGAAATCCAACCTGCTTTCTTGGTCAAAGCTGTACAGCCAATAGAACTAGAGGGAGCATGTGTCCCTCTCTCAATTAAAAAAAAAATGGCTAGAATCTCACATGATCGTAAAAGATGAAAATCTTACGGCTGACATCATCCAACCTCAAGTGAGACAAACTTGAAACAATGCAACAGGAGACAGACAGTTGCCCAATGAACTCTGGCTATTCTCCTGGGGAAGTTGTGCCCCTGCCTGAGGACTTTAGAACAACTAAAATCCCTCTTATCCTTGTTTTGTTTTTCCGTCGTCCCCCCCTCCCCAACCTCAGAGGACACCTGGATATTTGAAAGGATTTGGTTTTATTTCATTTAAGTAGAAGGTTCCTCGGACATAACTCTGAAAACACTAAAACGGAATAGCCAGTTTCTATTCAGTTCAGTTCAGTTTTCTATCAAAACCTCCTGCCTGGCATGTCTCTGTCTTTGTTGAGTTCCTGTTCTCACAGCAGACAAGAAACAGCTGGCAGTGGCAGCCATCCATAACTCTAATTTCAGCAGAACCTCCCTTGCCCCGATCTTGTTTCTCTGTTCTGTCCTCAAATGTGTGGGGTCTCTGAGCGGGCACCGACTTGCCACACACATCCTTTCTTTCCTTTAAGGTGGGGCACAGAAGAGGTTAACTGAGGTACTTTAGCTCTTTGGCTTTTCTAGCAGATCAGAGCCCAGCAGACAGGAATCTAGTCGAGTCGGTGTGTCAAAGTTCACACTGACACTAACAGCTGTAACTTGAGCACAATTTGTGATCCACATGAAATCCGCAAATCTGAGGCACTCAAACTTGCTCAGGCTCGGTATCTGAACATACAGATGTTTGCAATGATTCCTGGCTTCGGGTTTTTGTTTGTTTGTTTGTTTGTTTTTTGTTTTGTTTTTCCCTGTAGCTGAAGTTTAATGGCCTGGTGTTTTGAAACGTCCTCCCTACTTCTATTTTTGTGACTGACTGCTTCAAAATACTTCTCCATTTCTTTATCCCTAAGGGAAAAGAAATATAATCACTAAATACGTCTTTAAAAAAAAAAAACACTCTCCCTTGAATTATATTTTAAAAAAAAAAGAATAATCCTTGACAGAACAAGAATACAAAATCCTTATGAAACCACTTGAAGATTCAGTTGGACAGAAAACGTGTTGTTCTGTACTGAAGCTCTGAGGTCCCATCTTGTGAATAGACTGTTTAGGACCAACTTGAAGACATCTGGAAAGAAGCTGTGTAATGACATTCCTCCTAAGACTCACTTCTAAGTTTTAGCACTTTGTAGATAATACACCTTTAAGCATAAGGGTACCTACCCATTTTCTCATTCAAGTAATGATCTCATCATTCAGTGATTTCTCCTCTCTTTTTCCTTTGGGAAGTGGCGTGATTAGATCAGGAAAAAAAAATACTCTGTAAGCTACAGCACTGAAAACAGCCTGGTACTGGCCTAAGAACAGACAGGAGGCCCAACGGAACCGAACAGAAGACCCAGATTATCAATCCACACATCTTCGTACACCTGATCTTTGATAAAGAAGCAAAAAGTATCAAATGGAAAAAAGAGAGCATATTTAACGAGTGGTGCTGGCATAACTGGATATCAACACATAGAAAAATGAAAATGAACTCCATGCACAAAACTCGAGTCCACATGGATCAAAGACCTCAACCTAAAGCCAGCCACACTGAACCTTATAGAAGAGAAAGTGGGAAGTGCACTTGAACGCCTTGGCACAGGGAATCACTTCCTAAATATAACCCCAGCAGCATGGACACTGAGAGAAACAATTAATAAATGGGACCACCTAAAACTGAAAGACTTGTGAAAAACAAGAGACACGGCCAACAAGACAAAACAGTGGCCTACGGAATGGGAAAAGATCTTCACTAACCCCACTTCAGTAACCCCGGAAGTCTGATCTCCAAAATACACAAAGAAATCAAGAAATCAAACACCAACAGATCACATAATCCAGTAAAAAAATAAAATGGAGTACAGACCTAAACAGAAAACTCTCAACAGAGGAATCTAAAATGGCTGAAAGACACTTAAGGAAACGTTCAAGATCCTTAGTCATCAGAGAAATGCAAATCAAAACAACTCTGAGAGTCCATCTGATACCTGTAAGAAGGGCCAAAATCAAAAACACTGATGACAACTTATGCTGGAGAGGTTGGGGGGAAAAGGGAACACTCCTGCATTGCCGGTGGGAATGCAAGCTGGTACAAACCCTTTGGGTGTCAGTGTGGTGATTTCTCAGAAAAGTAGGAAACAACCTTCCTCGAAGACCCAGGAATACCACTTTTGGGTCTATGTCCAAATGATGCTCAATCGCGTCACAAGGACATGTGCTCAACTATGTTCACAGCAGCTTTGTTTGTCATAGCCAGAACCTGGAAACAACCTAAATGTCCTTCGATCGATCGATCGAAGAATGGATAAGAAAAATGTGGTCCGTTGACACAATGGAGTACTACACCACAGAAAAAAATAACGACATCTTGAATTTTGCAGGAAAATGAATGGAACTAGAAAACATTATTTTGAGTGAGGCAACCCAGACAGACTCAGAAAGACAATGATCCCATGGACTCATTCATAGGTGGTTTTTAAACATAAATCAAAGAAAACCAGCCTACAAACCACAACCCCAGAGAACTTCGACAACCATGCGGACACTAAGCGAGACTTACATAGATCTAATCTACATGGGAAGTAGAAAGTAGAAAAAGACAAGATCTCCTGAGTAAAGTGGGAGCATGGGGACCTTGGGGGAGGGTTGGAGGGGGGAGGGGCGAGGCAGGTAGGGGAGCAGAGAAAGATGTAGAGCTCAATAAATCTCAATAAAAAAAATACTCGGTAGACTGTGACTATATAGAGTTCCCGGAACAAGACGCTGTTGGAACTGATGTGCTCAGATCATCTGTGTGGGGCTATGATTTATAAACTTAACATTTTAGCTTCTCAGTTGTTGTATGAGGTGACTACAGATTCAATAAAACCCAATTTGGATCCTTCCTACTGGCGTAGACCAGAGTTTCCCAATGACCAGACTGCAATTCTAGGCAATAACGTCGGCATGATGGGAGTCAGCATGGAGGAGTTGGGGGGGAGGGGTGATTAAAAGTTTGGGACTCGGCCGGGCGGTGGTGGCGCACGCCTTTAATCCCAGCACTCGGGAGGCAGAGGCAGGTGGATCTTTGTGAGTTCGAGGCCAGCCTGGTCTACAAGAGCTAGTTCCAGGACAGGCTCCAAAGCCACAGAGAAACCCTGTCTCGAAAAATAAAAAAATAAAAAAATTAAAAAAAAAAATAAAAAAAATAAAAAAAAAAAGTTTGGGACTCTTGGGTAAACTGAAGACTCATTTGGGCACCAGAAACCTTAACAGATAATCTCACACATTTGAGCCACATACTTCCCTTAAAGTAGGTGGGTAGGTTGTTTCCCCTACCTACTTGGGTTAGGGTCTGTCTGGGAATCCATGATCAAGGAAAGCCAATGCAAAATCCCCAGGGCAGGGTTTGAAACCACAGAGAGAGGACGGCGTGTCGCTTACTGTTCTGCTCAGCCAGCTTTCCTCTAAGGCCCAAGCTCACATGCCCAGGGATGGCACTACTTAAGTACCTCCTAAATCAATCGGCAAACATGCTAGTGTCAGTGGTGTCACGTTCAGAGTATGATTTGGCTTTCGAGTATGATTTCTTTCTTGGTTCTGTCGCCAGAAATCCTGCTTCTCTGACCCCCAGAGACACAGCCAATAAACCCTCTTGCTTTGAAAGCCAAAGGATGAATCTAGATGCTGCTGTTGTTGACGACGAAGACCAAAGAGAAGTTATCCCAGTTCCTCCCGTTTTTTTTTTTTCCCACCACAGGCTACACGGAATAAGCAATACTCTTGGAAGCAGGTGTGTGTGGACCATTCCGGCCCAGTAAGAAAAAGGCTCAGCTGCACCGCCGAGCCTGGCACTCTCTGACAAACAACAGCTAAAGCTTTAACTCAGGAAACAGATGTATGTTCTGGCCTAAGACCCTTTGCTGGGCCCTAAGGGAGACTGACATGCCTCAGTCGATAAGAGTTCTTGTTGCTACCTCAGGTAGATCACAACTTCCTGTAACTCCAGCTCCAGTGGATCTGCTACTCTCTTCTGTCCTCCTCAGAACATGTACACACATACCACAATTTTTATAGACACACTCTTATACTAAAATAACAAGAATCTTCACCCGTTAAATCATTTAAGTAAAATCTCCACTGTAGGGAAAAAAAGAAAAACAGAAATATAAGCGTCATGGTTTTAAGGTTTTAGAATGTGTTTTCAAAATTAGAATATTCTACTCCAATCAGTGGTTGATTGAAAATGAGACTGCATCATAAGAAAGTAGACTGGAGAAAGTTAATTCAGAAGTGCTGCATCTCCAGAGTGGCAGGGGCATCAGAGCTGCTGTGCTTTTACATAGAGTGAACGCAAGGGATGATGGATGCACTTGTGTGTTCCTAACAATAGAGAATGCGTCGTAAGGATTTCATTTTAAAGTTGACCGCTTTAGAATGAGACTTAATGTGAAGCTAGCATGCCATCTTCTCAAAAATAACTCACCATTCACCTTATCCTCTATCTCATCCCAACACAGTCTCCACCAGCATTAGACTACCTAACTTAATGACCTCCAACCCTGTAGGATGTTTTGGGTGAAGTTTTGTCTGAGTTTTTAAAAAAAAAAAAAAATTGCCGGGCACTCCACTTGTGAGTTTGAGGCCAGCCTGGTCTCCAAGAGCTAGTTCCAGGACAGGCACCAAAAGCTACAGAACAACCCTGTCTCGAAAATCAAAAAGAAAAAAAAATGTGTGCTTTTCTAGTAAATGCCCTTTCCCTCTGAGCACGGCCCCTCCACAAAGCTCTGACGCTGCGGGAAGATGCAGAGAGCCCAGCTGGTAGGTACCTCAGCCTGATATGGCTACCTCCGTGCATTTGCAGCAGCTGTTCTGGGGCTGAGGGGTAGCTATTCATCTCTTGCCACTCAGAGTCAAATTCCCTTCAGTTTAGCCTTCCCTAGGTGCTTGTTCACTTCAGAGGACTCAACCCTCATCCTCCGTATCATCCTGGCCTAATTTTTCAGATGACTGAGTATGAATATCCGTTCAGGAGAAGAAGGTCCATTCATGAAAAAAGTGTGTGTTCAGCCAACTCCCCATGGGTGGAGGGAGTAGTGAAAAGATTTTAATGAAGCAGAGAGAGAGAGAGAGAGAGAGAGAGAGAAATTTCTGGTTTTGGAAAGAGGAGATACTGAATGGCTTCCTCTGTGTCACAGTTCAGACTCCTGGAAAGGAAACCTCAGCTTTCACTCAGTCAGTTCAGGGAGAAATAGTTGCAAGGAGATAAAAAGCCCATGCCTCATGACATCAGCAGTCCCTTCTCTGGAAATTCTACCGTATCCCGGGGAGCTCTCAGAATCTTGTGATGTCACTTGTGTCCTAGAAACGCCAACGGCCCTCAAGACACACTCTTTCAGTGCCTGTAAGACTCCTCGCTTCTAGACATGTCGTCTAGACTGATGAGTCTACTTGGGAGAGAGAATGGAGATCATGAGGAGGCCAGAGTGAGGGAAGAAGAAAGCTGGCCCCAGATCTCACAGGGAACCATGGAGAAATCAGTGGTCCTGGGAAGAGAAAGTGAGTTAGTTAGTTCCCCACTAGCAGGGACTAGAGAGATTGCTGGATGTGATGGCCTTGAGCCTTCCAGGGCTAGGGTTCAGGAACTGGGGGGGGGGGGCAGTTTCTGGGATGTTTCTCTGCGTCCCTAAAGGGCCAACGCACATCAAAGATGCATGATAGTTGATTTGACAAAGTCAGGAATTGACAAGCATGTAGCCTTTTGCTGGAGACGCTCTTCATTCACACTGAATGTGGAAGGGATCAGTGAGATTTCAATACCGGCACTGCACATCACCCCCCACCCCCAGCTCCTTTTTGTTGTGTACCAGTCGTAATAGGAAAAGGGGAGTCGTGCTCCGCCAAAGCCTGATTTTACCACGCTTTATATCACAGCCATTATTAGCAGGGTTGAAGCATCAACCTAAGGTTTCTGGCATCCCAGTTATGAATGACACCCTGGTCTCCAGTTCAGTCTGAGAGCTCTTTAGAGCCAATGGATGAGAGAGTGGGACGAGATTGCAATTTTTTTTCTTGCTTCTTCTTTTCTCTTTTTCCTTTCTTTTCTTTTTCTGTGTTGTTTTGTTTTGTTTTTGAAGAAAGGGTTTCTCTGTGTATCTTGGGCCATCCTAAAACTCATTCTGTAAATCATGCCATCCTTGAACTCACAAAGATCTGTCTGCCTCTGCCTCCCTGGAGTGCTGGGATGAAAGGCATGCCCCCACCACCACACACCACAGCCCGGCTGAGACTGCAATTTCTGCGAGTGGATTTCATATCTGTGAGTGGTTTTCATATCTGTGAGTTTAAGGAAAGCCCTTCATCCTTCCTTAAACTTGAGTGCAGGAATAATCCATCCCTCACTCTTCATGGGAGCGAGTGTCTGCTCTTGTATTGAGGGCTCCCCTGGGTGAACCCCAGTTCTCAGCATCTCTAGCCCAACCTGTCACACGTTGATCACACATTTGCAAACTTGGGGGTAATTTTCATCAACTATGGGACTCACTTTGTTCTGACAGGACACACACTCACAATCTCTCATCACACACACATAGTGTAACAACTTTGTGGTTCCTCCATCATGTGCTTATTGCTGTCAGGGAACTGAAAGCCCACCAGCCAGCCTGCACCATCTTTCCTTGTTTCTCGGTTTGTTTATATATATATTCTCTCTCTCTGTTTATTTAAAAAAATATTTATTTTTATCTTATGTGCATTTGTGTTTTGATCATGGCTCTCAGGTCCCTGGAACTGGGATTACAGACAGCTGTGAGCTGCCATGTGGATGTGGATACTGGGAATTGAACCCAGGTCCTCTGGAAGAGTAGTCAGTGTTTAACCAGGAAACTATCTCTGCAGCCCGACATGGAGCATCTCTCTACATAGTCCAGCCTGGAAAACATGACCTTCAGAGTTCACAGAGTTCACTTTGCCCCCTGAGTAAAGGTGTTGTGCTTTCTTTTAATGTATAGCTTGCTTTGTGTGTGTGTGTGTGTGTGTGTGTGTGTGTGTGAGAGAGAGAGAGAGAGAGAGAGAGAGAGAGAGAGAAAGTTTCATTATGAAATCAAAAGTCAATCAACAACAGTGAACTTTTTATTTATTGTTTGTTTGTTCATACTTTATTTATTTATTGACAGTCAGTCCAGAATGATCCTTGCGAAAAGATATCCATCATGACTTTCCCTTTCAGGAGGGAGCTTTCTGGTAAACTATGAAGCCACAGTTTCTCAAGTGCCTGCTTCCCACAAGTCCTTTTCCCAAGGTCAGGCATTCTCTTTTGAGGAACTCTCAGGTCCTGACATTAACATATGACTGGCGGCTATTGTCAAGGCCAATGCTGTGGCTACACTTACTCCTCAGCCCCTCCCTGACCTGACCTGACCTGACCTGAGAAGCCACACCCCATGCCAGTTCACAGGCCTCCCTCTCTTCATCTAAGTAACTAAACAGCATAAAATGTGGAATCTCTTCTCAATAAAATGCTGCTGGCAGCCATTCGATGAATTCCTTCTCAGATCTTGTCCTTACAACCTCTTCGGGTCACCCACCCAAAGCAGGAGTCAGGAGGTCTCTGTCCAGCAGGGTCGACTTCTTTCCAAGTTGCAGTCATTCTGATCTCTGGGCAAAGAGAAAAGAAAGCAATTGCTTTCTACTGGAACAGTTTTAATCGTATTCTAATGAATTAATAGTCAGCTATTCCCAGCCTTATTTACCATTGGATGACCAGCAGGCGCCTTCCTCTCACCACACTAGCTCCCTTGTCGTCTCCCGGCCTCATCTGTACATGTCACGCACAGAAGGGGAAATAAATAGATGAGCAAACAAGTAGATTTCTTGAAAAAGTAAGGAACTGGGGCTGGAGAGATGGCTCAGAGGTTAAGAGCTTCTGAGTTTGATCTGGTGATCTCTTCTGGCCTGCAGACATATATACAGAATAACTAATTAGATAGATAGATAGATAGATAGATAGACAGACAGACAGACAGACAGCTAAATGGATGAATGGATGGATGAATGAATGAGTGAATACATAAATAAAAAATGAAACAATTCACAGAATTAACCTGTCATAACAATTCGCAAAACCTCTCCAACACCCGGAAGTTGTTACATGAATCGTGAAAGGTCTGTGATAAGAAATCTTTGTGTGTGCCCCAAATTTGAAGATATTGGCTATCCTGTAAATAGATTCCTCGTTTCGGTCAATTCTGTCTGTCTGTCCACCCTGGGGGAGTATTTTGTGACGTTCACGCAGAAAGGCAGGGGAATTGCGAGTGATGTAGCACTTTCGTTCTTAGTCATTAGATGTAACTTTGCAGTAGTCCTTGGACCTTAAAGAGGTTGCTGCTGTGTGTGTTCCTTTGCACCTAATGAAATAGTGTGGCAGTTACCTACCTACTCGTTCAGTACAAATAGTCTATACTGTCAACTGACTACACTATGGCAGTGCCTGGGATTCTCTGTAGGCAAATGCAGTTCAGACTTGCTCAGTACTACCAAGTTTGAAACAGGTCATGAGGGAAGCTCTCCCAGCATGAGACAAGTTGGGCAACAGAAACCTTAACAGATGATCTCATGCATTGAGCCAAATACTTCCCTCGTTAAAGTAGGTAGGTAGGTAGGTAGGTTGTCTCCCCCATCCCCAATTCTGTTTCGGGGGTTAAGGTCTGTCTGAGAATCCTTGATCAAGGAAAGCCGATGCAAAATCCCCAGGGCAGGGTTTGAAACCACAGAGAGAGGACGGCGTGTCGCTTACTGTTCTGCTCAGCCAGCTTTCCTCTATGGCCCAAGCTCACATGCCCAGGGATGGCACTACTTACCACCTTCCAGAGGAGTGAAACCTCCTAAATCAGTTAGCCACATGCTAGTGTCAGTGGAGTCACGTCCGGAGTATGATTTGGCTTTCGAGTATGGCTTCTTCCTTGGTTCTGTCGCCTGAAATCCTGCTTCTCTGACCCCCAGAGACACAGCCAATAAACCCTCTTGCTTTGAAAGCCAGAGGGTGAATCTAGATGCTGCTGTTGTTTACAATGAAGACCAAAGGGATGCCATCCCAGTTCCTCCCGTTTTTTCCCACCACAGGCTACACGGAATAAGCAATACTCTTGGAAGCAGGTGTGGACCATCCCGGCCCAGTAAGAAAAAGGCTCAGCTGCACCGCCGATCTTTAACTAAAAAATCTTTAAAGCTAAATCTTTAACTCAGGAAACAGATGTATGGAAACAGATGTATGTTCTGGCCTAAGACCCTTTGCTGGGCCCTAAGGGAGACTGATATGCCTCAGTCTCAGTCGATAAGAGTTCTTGTTCCTTCCTTCACTCCCTAGCAGCTAGCTACCTCATGTACACTCTTCTACTAAAATCTATACAAGAATCTTCACCTGTTACATCATTTAAGTAAAATTACCACTGTAGGGAAAAAGAAAGCCAGAAATATAAGCGTCACGGTTTTAACGTTATAAAATGTGTTTTAAAAAATGTAATATTCTGCTCCAATCAGCGGTAGTTCTAAATGTTGATTAAAAATGAGACTGCATCATAATGAAGTAGACTGTGGAAAGTTACTTCAGAAGTGTTGCATCCCCAGAGTGACAGGGGCATCAGAGCGGCCGTGCTATCTATCTATCTATCTATCTATCTATCTATCTATCTATCTATCTATTGCGTATACAACAGTCTACTTCCATGCATGCCCACAGAGCAGAAAAGGGCACCAGATCTCTTTCTTTCTTTCTTTCTTTCTTTCTTTCTTTCTTCCTTTCTGGAAGAGCAGCCAGGGCTCCTGACCTCTCAGCCATCTCTCCAGTCCCACTGCTGTGCCTTTACAGATGGCAAAAACAAGGAATGATGCACTGTGTGTTCCGAACAATAGAGAATGCATCGTAAGGATTTCATTTTAAAGTTGACCGCTTTAGAATGAGACTTAATGAGAAGCTAGCACGGAATCCTCTCAAAAATAATTCACCATCCACCTTATCTCAGCCCAACACAGTCTCCACCAGCATTAGACTAACTAACTAACTTAATGACCTCCAACCCTGTAGGATGTTTTGGGTCAAGTTTTGTCTGAGATTTAAAAAAAAAAAATTGCCAGGCGGTGGTGGCTCACACCTTGAATCCCAGCACTCCACTTGTGAGTTTGAGGCCAGCCTGATCTCCAAGAGCTAGTTCCAGGACAGGCACCAAAAGCTACAGAGCAACCCTGTCTCGAAAATCGAAAAGAAAAAAAAAATGTGTGCTGTTCTAGAAAATGCCCTTTCCCTCTGAACACGGCCCCTCCACACAGCTCTGACAATGCGGGAAGATGCAGAGAGCCCAGTGGGTCCCTCGGCCTGATATGTCTGCCTCCGTGCATTTGCAACAGCTGTTCTGGGGCTGAGGGGTAGCTATTCATCTCTTGCCACTCAGAGTCAAATTCCCTTCAGTTTAGCCTTCCCTAGGTGCTTGTTCACTTCAGAGGACTCAGCCCTCATCCTCTGTATCATCCTGGCCTAATTTTTCAGATGACTGAGTATGAATATCCGTTTAGGAGAAGAAGGTCCATTCATGAAAAAAGTGTGCGTTCAACTAACTCCCCATGGGTGGAGGGAGTCGTGAAAAGATTTTAATGAAGCAGAGAGAGAGACATTTCTGGTTTTGGAAAGAGGAGATCCTGAATGGCTTCCTCTGTGTCATGGGACAGACTCCTGGAAAGCAAACCTCAGCTTGCACTCAGTCAGTTCAGGGAGAAATAGTTGCAAGGAGGTAAAAGCCCATGCCCGATGACATCGTCAGTCCCTTCTCTGGAAATTCTACCGTATCCCGGAGAGCTCTCAGAATCTTGTGATGTCACTTGTGTCCTAGAAACGCCAACGGTCCTCAAGACACACTCTTTCAATATCTGTAAGACTCCTCGCTTCTAGACATGTCGTCTAGACTGATGAGTTTACTTGGGAGAGAGAACGGAGATCGTGAGGAGGCCAGAGTGAGGGAAGAAGAAAGCTGGCCCCAGATCTCACAGGGAACCATGGAGAAATCAGTGGTCCTGGGAAGACAAAGTGAGTTAGTTCCCCACTAGCAGGGACTAGAGAGATTGCTGGATGTGGTGGTCTTGAGCCTTCCAGGGCTAGGGTTCAGGAACTGGGGGTTTTCTGGGATGTTTCTCTGCGTCCCTAAAGGGCCAACGCACATCCAAGATGCACAGTAGTTGATTTGACAAAGTCAGGAATTGACAAGGATGTAGCCTTTTGCTGGAGATGCTCTTCACACTGAGTGTGGAAGGGATCAGTGAGATTTCAATACCGGCACTGCACATCGCCCCCCCCCCCCCCGAACTCCTTTTTGTTGTGTACCAGTCATAATAGGAAAAGGGGAGTTGTGCTCCGCCCAAGCCTTGTTTTACCATGCTTTCTATCACAGCCATTATTAGCAGGGTTGAAGCATCAACCTAAGGTTTCTGGCATCCCAGTTATGAATGACACCCTGGTCTTCAGTCCAGTCTGAGAGCTCTTTAGAGCCAATGGATGAGAGAGTGGGACGAGATTGCAATTTTTTTTCTTGCTTCTTCTTCTTTTCTCTTTTTCCTTCCTTTCTTTTCTTTTTTGCGTTGTTTTGTTTTGTTTTTGAAGAAAGGGTTTCTCTGTGTATCTTGGGCTGTCCTAAAACTCACTCTGTAAATCATGCTATCCTTGAACTCACAGAGATCTGTCTGCCTCTGCCTCCCTGAGTGCTGGGATGAAAGGCATGCACCCACCACCACACACCACAGCCCGGCTGAGACTGCAATTTCTGTGAGTGGATTTCCTATCTGTGAGTGGTTTTCATATCTGTGAGTTTAAGGAAAGCCCTTCATCCTTCCTTAAACTTGAGTGCAGGAATAATCCATCTCTCACTCTTCATGGGAGTGAGTGTCTGCTCTTGCATTGAGGGCTCCCCTGGGTGAACCCCAGTTCTCAGCATCTCTAGCCCAACCTGTCACACGTTGATCACACATTTGAAAACTTGGGAGTAATTTTCATCAACTATGGGACTCACTTTGTTCTGACAGGACACACACTCACAATCTCTCATCACACACACATAGTGTAACAACTTTGTGGTTCCTCCCCTCCATCATGTGCTTATTGTTGTCAGGGAACTGAAAGCCCACCAGCCAGCCTGCACCATCTTTCCTTGTTTCTCGGTTTGTTTATATATTCTCTCTCTCTCTGTTTATTTAAAAAAATATTTATTTTTATCTTATGTGCATTTGTGTTTTGATCATGGCTCTCAGGTCCCTGGAACTGGGATTACAGACAGCTGTGAGCTGCCATGTGGACATGTGGATGTGGATACCGGGAATTGAACCGAGGTCCTCTGGAAGAGCAGTCAGTGTTTAACCGGGAAACTATCTCTGCAGCCCAACATGGAGAGTCTCCCTACATAGTCCAGCCTGGAAAACATGACCTTCAGAGTTCACAGAGTTCACTTTGCCCCCTGAGTAAAGGTGTTGTGCTTCCTTTTAATGTATAGCTTGTTTGTGTGTGTGTGTGTGTGTGTGTGTGTGTGTGTGTGTGTGAGAGAGAGAGAGAGAGAGAGAGAGAGAGAGAGAGAGAGAAAGTTTCATTATGAAATCAAAAGTCAATCAACAACAGTGAACTTTTTATTTATTGTTTGTTTGTTCATAGTTTATTTATTTATTGACAGTCAGTCCAGAATGATCCTTGCGAAAAGATATCCATCATGACTTTCCCTTTCAGGAGGGAGCTTTCTGGTAAACTATGAAGCCACAGTTTCTAGTGCCTGCTTCCCACAAGTCCTTTTCCCAAGGTCAGGCATTCTCTTTTGAGGAACTCTCAGGTCCTGACATTAACATATGACTGGCGGCTATTGTCAAGGCCAACGTTGTGGCTACACTCACTCCTCAGCCCTTCCCTGACCCGACCTGACCTGACCTGACCTGAGAAGCCACACCCCATGCCAGTCACAAGCCCCTCTTCATCTAAGTAACTAAACAGCATAAAATGTGGAATCTCTTCTCAATAAAATGCTGCTGCTGGCAGCCATTCGATGAATTCCTTCTCAGATCTTGTCTTTACAACCTCTTTGTGTCACCCACCCAAAGCAGGAGTCAGGAGGTCGCTGTCCAGCAGGGTCGACTTCTTTCCAAGTTGCAGTCAGTCTGATCTCTGGGCAAAGAGAAAAGAAAGCAATTGCTTTCTACTGGAACCGTTTTAATAGTATTCTAATGAATTAATAGTCAGCTATTCCCAGCCTTATTTACCACTGGATGACCAGCGGGCGCCTTCCTCTCACCACACTAGCCCCCTTGTCTCCTGGCCCCATCTGTACATGTCACGCACAGAAGGGGAAATAAAGGGATGAGAAAACAAGTAGACTTCTTGAAAAAGTAAGGAACTGGGGCCAGAGAGATGGCTCAGAGGTTAAGAGCATGTCCAGAGCTTCTGAGTTTGATCTGGTGATCTCTTCTGGCCTGCAGACATATATACAGAATAACTAATTAGATAGATAGATAGATAGATAGATAGATAGATAGATAGATAGATAGATAGACAGACAGACAGCTAAATGGATGAATGGATGGATGAATGAATGAGTGAATACATAAATAAAAAATGAAACAATTCACAGAACTAACCTGTCATAACAATTCGCAAAACCTCTCCAACACCCGGAAGTTGTTACATGAATCGTGGAAGGTCTGTGATAAGAAATCTTTGTGTGTGCTCCAAATTTGAAGATATTGGCTATCCTGTAAATAGATCCCTCGTTTCAGTCAATTCTGTCTGTCTGTCCACCTTGGGGGAGTATTTTGTGACGTTCACGCAGAAAGGCAGGGGAATTGCGAGTGATGTAGCACTTTCGTTCTCAGTCATCAGATGTAACTTTGCAGTAGTCCTTGGACCTTAAAGAGGTTGCTGCTGTGTGTGTTCCTTTGCACCTAATGAAATATTGTGGCAGTTACCTACCTACTCGTTCAGTACAAATAGTCTATATTGTCAACTGACTACACGATGGCAGTGCCTGGGATTCTCTGTAGGCAAATGCAGTTCAGACTTGCTCAGTACTACCAAGTTTGAAACAGGTCATGAGGGAAGCTCTCCCAGCATGAGACAAGTTGGGCAACAGAAACCTTAACAGATGATCTCATGCATTGAGCCAAATACTTCCCTCGTTAAAGTAGGTAGGTAGGTTGTCTCCCCCACCCCCAATTCTGTTTCGGGATTAAGGTCTGTCTGAGAATCCTTGATCAAGGAAAGCCAATGCAAAATCCCCAGGGCAGGGTTTGAAACCACAGAGAGAGGACGGCGTGTCGCTTACTGTTCTGCTCAGCCAGCTTTCCTCTATGGCCCAAGCTCACATGCCCAGGGATGGCACTACTTACCACCTTCCAGAGGAGTGAAACCTCCTAAATCAGTTAGCCACATGCTAGTGTCAGTGGAGTCACGTCCGGAGTATGATTTGGCTTTCGAGTATGGCTTCTTCCTTGGTTCTGTCACCCGAAATCCTACTGCTCTGACCCCCAGAGACACAGCCAATAAACCCTCTTGCTTTGAAAGCCAGAGGGTGAATCTAGATGCTGCTGTTGTTTACAATGAAGACCAAAGGGAAGTCATCCCAGTTCCTCCCGTTTTTTCCCACCACAGGCTACACGGAATAAGCAATACTCTTGGAAGCAGGTGTGTGTGGACCATCCCGGCCCAGTAAGAAAAAGGCTCAGCTGCACCGCAGAGCCTGGCACTCTCAGACAAACAACAGCTAAAGCTTTAACTCAGGAAACAGATGTATGTTCTGGCATAAGACCCTTGACTGGGCCCTAAGGGAGACTGACATGCCTCAGTCGATAAGAGTTCTTGTTCCTTCCTTCACTCCCTAGCAGCTAGCTACCTCAGGTACACTCTTCTACTAAAATCTATACAAGAATCTTCACCTGTTACATCATTTAAGTAAAATTACCACTTGTAGGGAAAAAAGAAAGCCAGAGATATAAGCGTCATGGTTTTAAGGTTTTAAAATGTGTTTTAAAAATTGTAAAATTCTGCTCCAAACAGCGGTTGTTCTAAATGTTGATTAAAAATGAGACTGCAGCATAATGAAGTAGACTGGGGAAAGTTACTTCAGAAGTGTTTTATCCCCAGAGTGACAGGGGCATCAGAGCTGCCGTGCTATCTATCTATCTATCTATCTATCTATCTATCTATCTATCTATCTATCCATCCATCCATCCATCCATCCATCCATCTATCTATCTATCTATCTCTCTATCTATTTATTGCGTATACAACAGCCTACTTCCATGCATGCCCACAGAGCAGAAAAGTGCGCCACCAGATCTCTCTCTCTCTCTCTTTCTTTCTTTCTTTCTTTCTTTCTTTCTTTCTTTCTTTCTTTCTTTCTTCCTTTCTGGAAGAGCAGCCAGGGCTCCTGACCTCTCAGCCATCTCTCCAGTCCCACTGCTGTGCCTTTACAGATGGCAAAAACAAGGAATGATGCACTGTGTGTTCCGAACAATAGAGAATGCATCGTAAGGATTTCATTTTAAAGTTGACCGCTTTAGAATGAGACTTAATGAGGAACTAGCACGGAATCCTCTCAAAAATAATTCACCATCCACCTTATCTCAGCCCAACACAGTCTCCACCAGCATTAGACTAACTAACTAACTTAATGACCTCCAACCCTGTAGGATGTTTTGGGTCAAGTTTTGTCTGAGTTCTTTTTAAAAAAAAAAATTGCCAGGCGGTGGTGGCTCACACCTTGAATCCCAGCACTCCACTTGTGAGTTTGAGGCCCGCCTGGTCTCCAAGAACTAGTTCCAGGACAGGCACCAAAAGCTACAGAGCAACCCTGTCTCGAAAATCAAAAAAAAAAAAAAATGTGTGCTGTTCTAGAAAATGCCCTTTCCCTCTGAACACGGCCCCTCCACACAGCTCTGACACTGCGGGAAGATGCAAAGAGCCCAGTTGGTCCCTCAGCCTGATATGTCTGCCTCCTCCGTGCATTTGCAGCAGCTCTTCTGAAGCTGAGGGGCAGCTATACATCTCTTGCCACTCAGAGTCAAATTCCCTTCAGTTTAGCCTTCCCTAAGTGCTTGTTCACTTCAGAGGACTCAACCCTCATCCTCCATATCATCCTGGAATAATTTGTTGGCAGGCTTTATTTCTCATATTGCTGAGTATGAATATCTGTTCATAAGAGCAAGGGCCATTTCTGAAAAAAAAAATGAGTGTTCAGCCAACTCCCCATGGGTGGAGGGAGTAGTGAAAAAATTTTAATGAAGCAGAGAGAGAGACATTTGTGGTTTTGGAAAGAGGAGATACTGAATGGCTTCCTCTGTGGTGTCACGGAGGAACAGACTCTTGGAAAGCAAACCTCAGCTTGCACTCAGTCAGTTCAGGGAGAAATAGTTGCAAGGAGGTAAAGGCCCATGCCCGATGACATCGTCAGTCCCTTCTCTGGAAACTCTACCGTATCCCGGAGAGCTCTCAGAATCTTGTGAGTCACTTGTGTCCTAGAAACGCCAACGGCCCTCAAGACACACTCTTTCAATATCTGTAAGACTCCTCGCTTCTAGACATGTCGTCTAGACTGATGAGTCTACTTGGGAGAGAGAACGGAGATCGTGAGGAGGCCAGAGTGAGGGAAGAAGAAAGCTGGCCCCAGATCTCACAGGGAACCATGGAGAAATCAGTGGTCCTGGGAAGAGAAAGTGAGTTAGTTAGTTCCCCACTAGCAGGGACTAGAGAGATTGCTGGATGTGATGGCCTTGAGTCTTCCAGGGCTAGGGTTCAGGAACTGGGGGTTTTCTGGGATGTTTCTCTGCGTGCCTAAAGATGGACGGTAGTTGATTGGACAAAGTCAGGAATTGGCAAGCATGTAGCCTTTTGCTAGAGATGCTCTTCATTCACGCTGAGTGCCGAAGGGGTCAGTGAGATTTCAATACCAGCCAGTGCTGCTTATCGCCCCCCCCCCCACTCCTTTTTGTTGTGTACCAGTCATAATAGAAAAAGGGAGAGTGAGTCGTGCTCCGCCAAAGCCTGATTTTACCATGCTTTCTATCACAGCCATTAGCAGGGTTGAGGCATCAACCTAAGGTTTCTGGCTTTCCAGTTATGAATGACACCCTGGTCTCCGGGTTCAATCTGAGAGCTATTTAGAGACAGTGGGTGAGAGAGTGGGAAGAGACTGCAGTTTTTTTTCTTTTTTCCTCTTCTTTTGTCTTTTTCCTTTCTTTTCTTTTTTTGTGTTGTTTTGTTTTGTTTTGTTTTTGAAGAAAGGGTTTCTCTGTGTATCTTGGGCCATCCTAAAACTCACTCTGTAAACCAGGCCATCCTTGAACTCAGAGAGATCTGCCTGCCTCTGCCTCCCCGAGTGCTGGGATGAAAGGCACGCCCCCACCACCACACACAGCCTGGCTGAGAACGCTCCGGGTGTCCTGGGCCGTTAGTAAGTGAGGATGGCTTTGTGTGTGTTGTGAATCTTTATGATGAATCTTTATGTCCTATGCTTCAATGACATGAGTCTGAAGCATCAAGCAAGCGAGTTTGGCACCCACCCCTATACTACCAGGCTTCTTCTGAGAGCACATGGCTGAGGTCTCTGAATAAGGCTTAGAAAGCTTTGCCCTGGAAAGCAGGTAACGTCTGAGAGACACACACTCTAGAAAGAAGGGAGGATCGACTAATACCCACAGAGGGGGAGACTCAAGTCAGAACCCGCTCGGACAAAGTCTCATCTTTCAGTCACTTCCCGAGCCAAGGAAGAAAGGAAGGACCACAAAGATCTCTCCTTTTGTGTCCTTTGCACACTCTTCTCTCACTCCGATGGACATTGTGATTCAAGTGGGCCTCGTCCCCCTTTTCCAAGGCATGTTCATTGTGGCTCTAGATCAAGGAATCTGATTTTTGTCGTGTGGCATACTCTATCTCCTCGTTATCTATGACTGAGAATTTTGATGTCTCACAAGTTCATCACACATTTGCAAACTTAGGAAGACCGAAATGAATTCTGCTGAAGTTTTGGGGTAATTTTTATGAACTACGGGACTCACTTTGTTCCGACAGGACACGCACTCACAATCTCTCATCACACCCACATAGTGGAACAACTTTGCGGTTCCTCCATCATGTGCTTATCGCT
>NW_028263219.1:1667500-1712500 GCF_982192425.1 Myodes glareolus
GCACGACGCGGGCCCCTTCGTCCCCCGACCACGGGTAACAACATCCCAGGCTCCGGCACGGCACGCCGGCGTCACGGCACGCTCTCTTTTGCCCCGCGTGGTTCCTCCCCGGACTCGGAGCGAGGAGGCGCGGGCCGCAGCGGGCACACAAACGCTCGGGTTCCCCCCCCAAAAGTCGGGACGCGGCGAGGGGAACCCGGCCAGAGCTACGCGCATCGGGCGGGTCACGGGGCGGGCCGGGGCGACCCAAGGCGGGTCCGACGGGAGACCCCAAGCACGCCCTTTCATCGGATCGCTAGAGAAGGCACTTTCCTCGCTGAGGGCGGGCGGGACGGACCCGGCCCGACGAGCCCCCGGCCGCGGCAGCCCCAAGAGCGGGGGAAACGACGCTCGATGATCTCGAACGTGGCGAGGCGGGGGGGTCTGCGGTATCGGTAAGGGCTTCTCTTTATCTTTTTCCTTCCGGGGGCGCATTCTCGAGCGTAACGCGGACAGGGGGGACCGGACCGAGAAAAAGCATAAACTACAGACTAGGTCCCCCGAGAGCCAGGCCTCTCCGGCACCACCCACCGGCTCTGCACCGGACGGGGAGGCATTCTAATCGTTTAACATTAAAACCCACCTCGAACGGTGAGAAGAACAGAAAGGCCGGCCGCGACAGCTCAACACCACCACACGGCGCTCAAAAGCCTACGGGAGAAGGCAGCGCGTGGTGGGCCGCTCGCCCGATCTCACAGGCGCTCGCGAGAGACGGTTCATCGTCCCCCGCTCACGGAGGGGGGGGACGGACGCAGAGAGCCTCTTTCTTACCGCTCGCCTCGACCCCCACACGAACACACCTTCGCAGAGGAACACCGCCGAAGGCCGGACCGCGCGCGGGAGGGCACACACGTCGGAGAAACGGGAAACGCCGCCGCCGCTCAGTACCGGGCACCTCTGAAGATCGGCCTGGAACGCTCCAGGAGCACCGCGAGGATCGCGAGCGAGACGCGCGCACACAAAGCCCGTTCGGGAAGGGCGTGTGACGCGGCACACATCGGCCAACCCTCTCCCGGCTCGGAGGGAGGAGGGCCGCACGGGCCACACACGGTGGGCGGAGCGAAACGCGCGAGAGGGGGGCAGACGCCGGAGCCCCTGACGCGCCTCACGGGAGCCCCCACGAACCACAGCGGGGAGTGCGGGGGGGCTTTCACAGGGCTCGTGCCGGAGAGACCGCACCCCTGCCTTCCACACACCACCAGTCAAAGGTGGGGAGGACAGACGCGGGGCCCGCTGGCAGAACGAGAAGAGCGGCCGCCATTCGCCATGAATGTCCGTCCCTCGCCTGGCGCGGCTTAGGCCTCCGACCCGAATGAACACAGGGCGAGAGCACCACATCGATCGACAAGCGGAACCGGGGAGAAGCGAGCGAGAGGGCACCACAGACCCGACCGACTGCCACCAAAAAAAAAAAAAAAAAAAAAAAAAAAAAAAAACCCTTCACACACCACCTCCGAAACCAGAAAAAAAAAGCGGAGTGGAGTGGGCCAGCCACGGGGGAAGAAAAGGTGTGCACTCGGGGGGCACATAAGCAAGCAGCAGAAAGCCGGGCTGGGTCACCCTTTCCCCCAAAGGCCTCATGGAGACTCGGGAGCTCCACAACCTGGGGATGGGAAAAAAGTGCACTCGGGAGGCACACGGGAACAGGGGACTGGGGACACCCACCCAGTCCGTGGAGACTCGGGAGCTCCACCGCCTGCTGATCCCCGAAAGGAAAGAAAATAAAAAAAAGAAAACCCTTCACACACCACCTCCGAAACAAAAAAGAAAACCCTTCACACACCACCTCCGAAACGAAAAAGAAAACCCTTCACACGCCACCTAAGAAACAAAAAAGAAAACCCTTCACACGCCACCTAAGAAACAAAAAAGAAAACCCTTCACACACCACCTCCGAAACCAAAAAAAAAAAAAGCGGAGTGGAGTGGGCCAGCCACGGGGGAAGAAAAGGTGTGCACTCGGGAGGCACATAAGCAAGCAGCAGAAAGCCGGGCTGGGTCACCCTTCCCCCCAAAGGCCTCATGGAGACTCGGGAGCTCCCCAACCTGGGGATGGGGGGGAAAAAAAACCCTTCACACCTCCACCTTCAAAACCAAACACAATGGCGGTGGTCGTGGGGAAGAAGCGGTGTGTGCACTCGGGAGGCACATAAAAGCAGGCAGCAGAAGGCCGGGCTGGTTCACCCTTCCCCCCAAGGCCTCATGGAGACTCGGGAGCTCCATAACCTGGGGGTGGAGAAAACAGTGCACTCGGGAGGCACACAGGGGACCCACCCAGTCCGTGGAGACTCGGGAGCTCCATCTGATCCCCAAAAGAAACTTGGAAAAAAAAAAAAAAAAGCACCGGGACGGTAAGGGAAGAGCACCGGGAGGCAAGTCCCACCATCCAAACTGCACGGGTGACAACCACGAAGCGGGAACGCCTGACACGCCACGTAGGTTGGGTTAAACGGGAAAAACGACCCAGCGAGGCTCGGAAGAGACCGCAACCTACAGAGTCCTTTCATGTCACCCACTTCAAGGACAGCGTGTCAGCACCTATCTGCAGGTACAATAAGGACAGATAGCAACCACTAGAAGAATGACACCAGGTACAGGGAGCAATTCACAGACCACAGGGGACTCCTGAAAGTGAGGCTGGGTGACATGTCCCAAAAATGTCCCCATAAACAAGAGAACCGACCCTCAAAGGAACAACTGGTCGACCTCATGACCATGAAAGGACCGAGAGAGCGAGGTGGACATGCCACAAAGCCGGGCGCCCAGCCTCCTCCCGGCCGAGGACCCTGCGACCAGCCGCTAGGGATGGAGCAGGGCAAGAAAAAAAAAATACCTGACGGTACAGGAAACCGGGGACCAGTGAACAGAGAAGCCGTGACCGCAGCCTCCTCTCGGCCTCGAAACGACGAGGCCCGCCTCTGAGGACCGAGAGTTCTGGCAAGGAGAAAAAAAAAAAAAAAAAAAAAAAAGAAAAAAAATGCTCCGAGACCACCCAACGAGTACGGACCAGGGAGGCGAGAAAGCCGTCGGGACCACAGTCTCCTCTCGCCCTCAGGATGGCGAGGCCCACCGCTGAGGACCGAGGAAAATAAATAAATAAATAAATAAATAAATAAATAAATCTCCGAGACCCCCAACGAGTCCGGACCAGGGAGGAGAGAAAGCCGGGACCACAGCCTCCTCTCGGCCTCAGGATGGCGAGGCCCGCCGCCGAGGACCGAGGGTTCTGACAAGGAGGAAAATAATCAAAAGCTCCGACACCCCCAACGAGTCCGGGCACGGGCGGCGGGGAAGCCGTGATCAACCAGCGCCCCCTCTCGGCCTCGGGTCGCCGGGGACCCAGGGCTCTCTCTCTCTTAGAGAGAAAAGGTGAGGGAAAGACAGCTTTGAAAGCCGGGGTACTTCACCCATCCTGGGCCTGGCCGGACCCGACACCTAGCGGTGGGACGACGCGAACGACTCAAGCCTTCTGGTCGACCCGCTCAAGTCTCCCGGCACCCTCCCCAGCCGTGGCTTTCGTTCGGTTCCGTCCCAGACGCACCCATAGGCGACTCTTCCGGCACAACCTCCTACACAGAGACCGTCCCCAAGCACGACACCGACCGCGGGACACGCCCGCCCGCCAGCCGGGACTCTCGTCACTCTTTCCGCCTCACAAAAGCCACTTCTCCCTCCTTGTCGGCGACCGAGGACCAGGAGCGTTGCACAAAACGGCCACCACCGCTAGGTGGCACCCGACGACCCACCCGACCGACAGAGATCGCTCGCTCGCTCGCTCGCTCGCTCGCTCTCGCTCGCTCGGCCGCGGCGCGCGAGCCTTCTCTGTCCTCCCACGCTCACGCCCGGAGGTGACACGCACCCACGACAGGGCAGGGGACTCCCCGTCGTCGGTTCCCCCACACCCCATCCCCGAACATGGGTGAACGCGGGCTGGCCGGGACGGACGTTCGGGAGGAGCCACGGACGCTCAGGCTACGAAAACGAAAGGAGAAACCGAGACCACAGGCAGCTAGCTAGGCAAACAGGCCAATCGCTCTCCCTCGTGGAGAGGGAGGGAGGGAGGGAGGGAGGCTCACGGGAAACAAAGAGTGTGTCTCCACGATCAGTGACAGTATTAAGTGGGCCAGTCGAGGGGTTGCGACACTTAGAGCACGGTGAGAGGGAGAGACCGAGGGACTGAGGGAGACCGAGGAAGGGAGGGAGGGAGGTGGCCATGGCAGGCAGTCTCCTGCCATCCGAGTCTCCTTTCAAAGACATAGACTTCACCTTGGCCACTGCTTACTTGCTTGCTTGCTTGCTTGCTTGCTTGCTTGCCTGCTTGCTTGCTTGCAGTTCTTTTTCTCCACACCACTCCCCACACCCCCGGCACCTACTTCTCAGACTAAATACCGAGTCAGAGAAAATGAAAACAGTCGTGGAATAATGTGTTTGTTTGTGTGTGTGTTTTAAAATATCTCCATTGGATTTCATTTCCAGGAATAATAGGGTCATGCGGATCTGTTGTGAACATTTTCACTTAGGACGGAGAAAATTAAAAGGTCGTTTGATGGATTTCTGGTGGAGGGTCTATTTCCCACCGCGATGAAGATGATCTCCTGATCCTTGTACTTTCAGTTTCTGAGTGCTGCTGGCATGACAGACACGGGCCCTCACACGCGCGTTGACGAGATAGTACTGACTGAGTGACAGCATGGAGCCCGTAGGACAAGGCTTCGGCTTCCCCTTCCCCTCCCACATAAACCAGAAAAATAAATAAATAGATCAATAAATACCCAGAGGCAGAAACATGGAAGCAGCTTCTCAGACCCTTTAGAGAAGGCTCCTGAGGTCTGACTGGGGTGACACACGTGGCAGAGGAGACGACTAGGCCAGGGCTCCTCCCTTCACAACCATCATCCAGGCCCCCAGCACTGCCTGCCTGCCTTCCTCCCTCCCTCCTTCCCTCCTTTTATAAATGCCAGGTTATTTATTTTAATTGACTTATTTTTAATTGCGTTGGGAGGCTAGACATTTTTGGGTTTTCGGGAGTGGACAGACATACGAAAGGAAGGAAGGAAGGAAGGAAGGAAGGAAGGAAGGAAGGAAGGAGAGAAAGGATCAGAGCAGTGAATATACAGGTGCACTGTCATTACACCAATGTGGACTGCAGATAGAAAATAAGAGGAAGAAAAAAAGAATAGAATGTCACCAAAAGGTCAGCCTGGTCTATAAAAGTGAGTTCCAGGACAGCCAGAGCTATTCTATGAAATTGCCCGAGTTCAAATCAGCAATTTCCCAACTCCAACAAGAATGTTTACAGGAAAGGCAACAGATAAAGGCCCATCAAAGAAGTCCAGTGGAGCTGTAGGCACACCCTTTGAAACTTCTCTATTGCAAGGTCACAGAGTTAGGAAAGGATCTTGATCTTAAACTTTCCTTAATAGTAAGTCTCTGTGTGTATCATACTCAAGCCAAGTGCCCTCAGAGCTCATGGAAGATGAAACAGAGCTCTACAATAAGAGACGGGTGTTGGGGTGGGGGGGGGATTCACTCAAGAAAATTAAAGCAAAGCCCTACACTAACCCTGGCACACAGTAAAATCAGTCCTATGAGGAAATTTTTAGCTCTAATTGCCCACGTTTTACAAAGGCTTCTAACCGGGAAGTGATGATGCATGCCTTTAGTTCCAGCACGCGGCCTGGTCTCCAAGAGCGAGTTCCAGGACTGACTCAAAAACTAGAGAGAAACCCTGTCACAAAAAAAGAACAAACAAACAAAAAAATCTATTACATAAATCAATAGATGCATACATAGATGGAAGAATAGATGAGAGACAGACAGAAAGAGAGAGAGAGAGAGAGAGAGAGAGAGAGAGAGAGAGAGAGACCCAAACCCCATCTTCTGTCTTCTGATGGTACCAGGCTCTCTCCCAGGGGTCACAGAGGAAGGTGGGCAGGCAGCAACGCAGACAGTGTACGTGTGTGATATCAAGCAAGCCTATATGTGATATATAGGGTCTAATAGGGCATTGTCAGTATTACATTGGGGTAGGTCTCAGGAGCACAAGAATCCAAATCTCTGATGTATTCCCTGTCACCAGAAGAGGGCACTAGATCCCCACCATGTGGTTTCTGGAAATTCTCTGCAGTTCTGATTGTTTTCATTGTTCCTCCTGCTTGCCTGTATTTAGTGAGAGAGTGGGTAACACTCCTCCCTGCTTCTCTGTGTGTCTGTGCCTGTCACATCCTGGATAGTCAGAGTGCCCGCCACCTATGCCTGCCTGAGATGTAGCCGGCAGCCCTGGCTGGGGCTGGGGGAAAGGGAGAGAGTGGATTCTCCTGGAGAGCCATGGGCAGAGGCTCTGTGGATTCCCTGCAAGAGGCCTCACTGTTTCAGGTACAGCTGTGACCAGGTCTGAATCCAGGACAGACTCCAAAGCCAGAGAGAATCCCTGTCTCAGAAAATAACAACAACAACAAAAAAAATAAGTAAACTAATAGATAAATTGATAGCCAGGCAGAGACTCAGAGAGATGATAAAACACCTCAGAGATCAGGGAGCCCAAGGCAGGCAGGTCACTGCGAGTGTAAGGCTACCTTGTTCTGCAGACTGAGATTCAGGACAGGCAAAATGACACAGATAAATTCTGTTTAAAAAAAATGGTGTTCAGTGCATGTCTTTAATCCCTGCACTAGGAGGCAGAGGCAGATGGATCTCTGTGAGTCTGAGGCCAGTCTTGTCTACAAAGTGAGTTCCAGGGCATACAAGGATACACAAGGAAACCCTAAGTTGAAAAACCACAAATAAACAAACAGATAATAACAATAAAAATATTTGAGAGTTCAAATAATTGACTTCATCCACAATAAAAAAATATGGATATCAAAATATCAAATGCACTTGAACACATTGACACAGGAGACCGCTTCCTAAATATAACCCCAGTAGCACAGACACCGAGAGAAACAAAATGAATACAGGAGACCTCCTGACACTGAAAAGCTTCTGCAAAGCAAAGGACATGGCCTACAAGGCAATACGACGGCCTACACAATGGGAAAAGATCTTCACTAACCCCACATCAGACAGAGGTCTGGTCTCCACAATATACAAAGAACTCAAGAAATTGGTCATCTAAAGAACAAAGAATCCAATTGACAAAATGGAGTACAGACCTAAACAGAGAACTCTCAATGGAGGAATCTAAAATGGCTGACAGACGCTGAAGAAAATGGTCAACATCCTTAGTCATCAGAGAAATGTACATCAAAACGAGTTTCTATGTCTCTTGGATGAAAGAATGAAAGGAGTGCATCCCCACACCCCGGCTCAGTGTTTAGTATCACGTTCTGTTAATTTCTTGTACATTTAGTTTAATTTCACATTTTGTTCATCTCTCTTGGTCTGCACCAAGTGTTTCCCTGTGTGGGGTGGGGCATGGAAGGTGTCCTATTCCAGAACATTTTATTTTACTTTGCTTTGAGACGGTTTTTCCAGTTGTGTAGAACTTAGTTTAATTCCAAATTTTTTAAAAAGATTTGTGGGTTTTTTTATTTTTTTAATATTTATTTATTTATGTACACAATATTCTGTCTCTGTGTATTCCTGAAGGCCAGAAAAGGGATCCAGACCTCACTACATATGGTTCATGAGCCAGCATGTGGTTCCTGGGAATTGAACTCAGGGCCTTTGGAAGAGCAGGCAATGCTCTTAACCACTGAGCCATCTCTCCAGCCCTAAAGAATTTTTTATGGTTTGTTTAACTTTATTTTACATGCAGTGGCATGAATGTGTCAGTTCATCCAGAAATTGGATTTACAATCACTTATGTGCTGCTGCCATGTGGGTCCTAGGAATTGAACCCACTTCTTCAGGAAGAGCCACCAAACCATCTCTCCAGGCCTTCCTTTAATTTAACAAATGTATTGGTGTGTCTCTAGGTGTGCCTCTCTCTCTCTCTCTCTCTCTCTCTCTCTCTCTCTCTCTGTGTGTGTGTGTGTGTGTGTGTGTGTGTGTGTGTGTATGTGTGTGTGTGGGTGACTCTGTGTGTCTGTGGGGTGGCATTTGACTTTACCAAGGTGAACACATTCAAGAGAAGAGATGGTGATTTACAGATAGAACACAAAAAAAAAACAAAACAAAAACAAACAGATAGCTTGATCTTTAAAAGTGAGTTCCAGGACAGCCAAGGCAGGGCTATTACCTGAAATTGACTGAATTCATATCAGCAAGCAATTTCTCAACTCCAACAAGAATGTTTACAGAGAAGTCAAGAAAAAAAAATCATGTTGAATGAAGTGCCAGAGTCAAAGACCTGCTCCACTACCTGCCAACCCTGGCTGTATTTTGAATCTCATATTTGATTTCTCTCTCCACGTACATTGAGTTTAATACATGTGAAGGCAGACTGAAGAAAACAATCAAGAAAAAGAGAAAACATGAGGAGTGGGACAAAACAGAGATCTAGAATGGGAGAGAGAGGGAGAGAGAGAGAGAGAGAGAGAGAGAGAGAGAGAGAGCGCATTCACCTCAGTCCTGTGAGAAAACCACCTCAGTCCTTTGAAGAAATTTATAAGTCTCATTGCCTACCATTCTAAAAATTAAAACCATCTACTTGGGTGGTGGCGGCGGCGCATTCCTTTATTCCCGGTTCTCAGCCTATTCTACAAGAGCTACTTCCAGGACTGGGTCCAAAGCCAGAGAGAAGAAAAGTTTGTGATTTACTTAACTTCATTATATGTGCAATGGTGTGAGGGTGTCAGATCACCCCGGAACTGCATTTACAATCACTTATGTGCTGCCATCTGGGTGCTGGGAATTGAACTCAGGACCTTTGGAAAAGCAGGCAATGCTCTTAACTGCTGAATCATCTCTCCAGCATTAAAGAATTTTTTATGGTTTATTTAACTTTATTTTACGTGCAGTGGCATGAATGTGTCAGATCATCCTGAAACTGGATTTACAGTCACTTATGTGCTGCTGCCATGTGGGTCTTGGGAATGGAACTCACTTCTTCAGGAAGAGCCACCAAGCTCTTCAATGGTGTTTTACAGATAGAAAATAAGAAATCAAGACAAAAACAAACAGATAGCCTGATCTTTAAAAGTGAGTTCCAGGACAGTCAGGACTATTACATGAAATTGCCTGAGTTCAAATCAGCAATTTCTCAATTCCAACAAGAATGTTTACAGAGAAGTCAAGAAAAAAAAAAAAAAAACCAACAAATCAGGTTGAATGAAGTGCCAGAGTCAAAGGCCTGCTCCACTACCTGCCAACCCTGGCTGTATTTTGAATCTCATATTTGGTTTCTCTCTCCACGCACATTGAGTTTAATACATGTGAAAGGCAGACTGAAGGAAACAATCAAGAAAAAGAGAAAACATGAGGAGTGGGACAAAATAGAGATCTAGAATGGGAGAGAGAGAGAGAGAGAGAGAGAGAGAGAGAGCATTCACTTCAGTCCTGTGAGAAAACCACCTCAGCCTCATTTATAAGTCTCATTGCCCACCATTCTAAAAATTAAAACCATCTAGCTGGGTGGTGGTGGCGGCGCATTCTTTTATTCCTGGTTCTCAGCCTATTCTACAAAAGCTACTTCCAGGACAGGCTCCAAAGCCAGAGAGAAGAAATGTTTGTGATTTACTTAATTTCATTACATGTGCAATGGTGTGAGGGTGTCAGATCACCCAGGAACAGCATTTACAATCACTTATGCGCTGCCATGTGGGTGCTGGGAATTGAACTGAGATATCTCTCCTGAAAATTGAACTCAGGACCTCTGGAAGAAGAGCCAGTTCTCTTAAACTCTGAGCTATTTCTTCAGCCCTTGTTTGTTTCTTTAATTTAGGAAAAAGAATACTGTATTATTTTAATGCATGAGCACTCTCTCTGCACCCACTTCCATTCACCAAGAGAGTGCACTAGATCTCCACCCTGTGGTTTCTGGTAATTTCAGAAATTCCATCTCTGCACTTCTGATACTTTCCTTGTCCATGAAGAGGACATGAATAACATTAAAAATCAAAATCCCCTGGCAGTATTTCTTTGCCAAATGCATGACAGTTCTATATGAGACCACCCCGTAGCATTGTTTTATTTCATTTATTTTGTGATTTCTGACTCTCTCGTACATTGAGTTTAACTTCAGATTTTATTTGTTTTTCTCAGTGTTCCCATGTCTATCCCCGTGAGTGCGTGTGTGAGAGTGTGTGCCTGTGTGCGTGTGTGCGTGTGTGTGTGTGTGTGTGTGTGTGTGTGTGTGTGTGTGTGTCTGTGTGTCTGTGTGTCTGTGTTTAGGTATATGTGGGGGGGATTACAATTCAAACTATTTTAGTGAAGGCCCTTTGCAGACAAGACAGCATGGCTGTTAACTTCACCAAGATGAAAGCTTTTAGAAGGCTGCCTTTGGTAACCACCATGAGAGCTGACCTCAACAAGATGGTAGACACCATGAGGCATATTTTCAAGGTCCATTTCTTTTTCTGTCTCCTAGCCTCTAGAGCACCATGATTTGAATGCAGTGTCTCCAGATTCTCCAGCTATACATGCAAAGAAAGATACCATAAACCTTTAGCCTCCTGTCTAGGGTGAGAGGATTCAAAAGAAAAGAAAAAAAAGAAAGGAAAAGAAAAGAAAAGAAAGGAAAAGAAATGAAATGTGAAAGACAGACTGAGGGGAAAAAATTCAAGAAAAACAGAGAAGTTCCCATGAGGAATGGGACAAAGCAAAGATCTAGAGCGAAAGAGAGAGAGTGAAAGAGAGGGAGAGAGAGAGGAAAGAGAGAGGAGAGAGAGAGAGAGAGAGAGAGAGAGAGAGAGAGAGAGAATTCCCTCAAACAAACAAAAAAAAACCAAAAACAAAACAAAAAAAAACACACCCTTACAGAACACCTGGCACACAGTGATCTCAGTCCTTTGAGAAAATTTATAAGTCCCATTGCCCACCATTGGAAAAAAAATATCCATCTGGGTAATGGTGGCAGTGCATTTCTTTATTCTCAGTTCTCGGCCCTCAGATCAGGAGAGACAGAGGCAGGCAGATTGCTGTGAGTTTGAGGCTACCTTGTTTTGCAGTGTGAGTTTCAGGACAGGCAAATGACAGACACAGAGAAACCCTGTCTTGAAAAAGAAGTGTGTTTAGGAGGCAGAGGTAGAGGCAGAGGCAGCTAGATCTGTGTGAGTCTAAGGCCAGCCTTGTCTATAAAGTGAGTTCCAGGGCAAACAAGGATACACAGGGAACCCCAAGGTAGAAAAACCACTAATAATAATAATAATAATAATAATAATAATAATAATAATAATAATAATAATAATAATAATAATAATAATCTAAGAGCTCAATTCATTGACTTCAACCACAATTCAAAAATTAAAAAATAAAACAAAGAGTGTGTCTGATCAATCAGGATCAGTGAAAGGACTATGCGGGCCAAGGGGCTGCCACAATTATGACTTGTTAAGAGGGAGGAACTGGGGGGTGGGGGAGGGAGGGAGGGAGGCAACAAAGGCAGTTTCTTGCCACCTGAATGCCTTTCAAAGACATTTCACCATAACAACCACTTGCTTCCTTTCTTGGGGATCTTTTTCACAGTTGTGTTTGTACAGCCCCACACCCCACTTCTCAAACTAAAAGTCCAAGTGTGAGAAAACCAAAACAGTCATGGAAAAATTCCCACTTGGATACCTTTTCCAAAAACAACAGTAACAAAAATATGTATACCTAAGCAGACCGATCAAGTTGTAGCCTCACCCTTGACTGGTTCAGCAAGGAGTTCTGGCTGTTAGGAAGAGCTGGTGACCTTGAACTTTCCTAGTCTGTAAAATCTGGAGTCCCACGCCTACCCCGTGCCCTCAGGGGACAGGAGTGGAGGCCAGGGCCCCTGCCATGGGCGATCTCCTAGATCAGCTACAGGCTCTTATCGTTCCTGGGCCTGCTTAGAGAAAGACATGATGAGATGCAGAGAAAATTAAAACAGCCATGAAATGCTATGAAAAATTCCCACTTGGACATCATTTCCAGGAATATTGGCACAGTGAATTGATTGTTTGGAACATTTTCACTTCAGACAGAAAAAAATAAAAAAATGTCATTTTATTCTCAGACCCTTTACAGCTCCTGAGGAATGGGGTGCTGGGGTCACAGCAGACATGGCAGAGGATGTAACTAGGCCAGGGCTCCCTTCTCAACCACCAACCAGGCCCCCAGCACTGCCTTCCTTTGTTCCGTGGTTTTTTCATTTTCTTGCTTTTAATCTTCTGTCTTTCTTTTCTCTTTCTTTCTTTCTTTCTTTCTTTCTTTCTTTTTTTTTCTTTTGGTTCAACATGTATACATTTTTGTAATTTGGTATGGGGTCTTTTCTATACAACCTGTCTCCAATTCAAGGAGGGCCACCTGCCTCTGTCTCTTAGATGATAGAAGAAAAGGGGTGTACCACAGCAACCCAGCTTTGTGTTTCGTATGTTGTTCAATTAAATTCTTGTACATGTAGTTTAATTTCAATTTTGGTTTGTTTTGTTTTTCGAGACTGGGTTTCCCTGCATAACAGTCCTAGCTGTTCTTGGAACTAGCTCCTTTCTTGAAGCCCTGGCTGGCCTCTAACTCCCAGGGATTCACCTGCCTCTGCCTCCTGTGTGCTGGGAATAAAGGCATGAGACACCACTGCCCGGCCAATTTCAAATTCTATTTAAATCTCTCGATGTGCCTTCTGTATGTGGGGGAGACAGGGAAGGTGTCATATTTTAAAACATTTTCATAACTGCACTTAGCACTGCACTCTTTTACATTTTATTTTACTTTAAATTGAGACAGTATTTCTAGTTCTGTGGGACTTAATTTAAATTAAGTGTGTGTGTGTGTGTGTGTGTGTGTGTGTGTGTGTGTGTGTGTGTGTGTCTGTGTGTGTGTGTGTGTAGATAGGGTGGCTTTTGACCTCAACAGATGAAGGCATTTAAGGGCACTGGCTCCATATTTGACAGAGGCAGGATCTCTGGGAGTTTTAGGCCAGCCTGGTCTACAAGAAAGGAGCTAGTTCCGAGAAAAGTCTCCAAAGCAACAGAGAAACCCTGTCTTGTAAAGCAAAACACAAAACCAAACAAAAAAATAAATAAAATGAGAGAGAGAGAGAGAGAGAGAGAGAGAGAGAGAGAGAGAGAGAGAGAATGTGAACTTACAGATAGGAACCAAGAAAAAAAAACAGAATGTCACCAAGAAGACAGCCTGGTCTGTAAAATGAGTTCCAGGACAGCTAGGGCTGTTATACAGAGAAACCATGCCTCAAAAATTAATAAAAGAAGGAAAGAAGGAAAGAAAGAAAGAAAGAAAGAAAGAAAGAAAGAAAAGAAAAGAAAGAAAAGAAAAGAAAACAAAGGCAGTTTTTATTTTTTTTTCTCTTTTTATGCCAGGTCATTTATTTTAATTTTAGTTTTTCTTTTAAGATTGTATTTGCAGCAGCAGTGTTCAGAAAGAAGTGCTGGACCATGTAGTGTAATAGTTTGTCTGAAACATAAATAAAAAGACAGGTCCTGTCTCAAAAAAAAAAATCCAGTTAAAACGTGAAATAAAACAAAGAAGGGGCTTTTGGTTTTGTTTTGCTTTGTTTTTTTCTAAGGAACCTGAAAATGACTAAATTCAACAATTTTTCAACTTCAGCAAGAAGGTAGTCTTTCCCAGCTCCAACAAGAGTGCAGTAAATAGGCATTTCTAGGCCCTGTCAACAGAAGAGGGCACTTGATTCCCACCACGTGGTTTCTGGAAATTGTTTATGGGGTGGCTTTTGAACTCAATAAGATGAAAACATTCAAAGGGAAGGGTTCCATATCTGGAAGAGGCTGGTGGATCTCTGGGATAGTTTTGAGGCCAGCCTCAAACTAGTTCCAAAGACAGGATCCAAAGCAACAGAGAAACCCTGCCTCGACTCAAAAATCAAAACAAAAACATAAACAAAAAATAAATAAAACATAAAATAAAAAAAACAGCTCACAAATCACAATCCCAGAGAACCTAGACAACAACGAGGACCCTAAGAGAGACATATATAGATCTAATCTACACGAGTAGTAGAAAAAGACAAGATCTCCTTGGAGCATGGGAACCTTGGGAGGGGGTTGAAGAGGAGAGGAGAGGCAGGGAGGGAAAGCAGAGAAAAATGTTGGGCTTGACAAAAATAAATAAAAGAAACAAGTAAAGCCAGGTGGTGGTGGTGGTACACGCTTTTAATCCCAGCACTCAGGAGGCTGAGGCAGGTGAATCTTTGTGAGTTTGAGGCCAGCCTGGTCTACAAGAGTTAGTTCCAGCCCAGGCTCCAAAGCTACAGAGAAACCCTGTCTTGAAAAACCAAAAATAAATGAATAAATAAATAAAATAGGCATGGATTTAAAAAAACTCAAATGCAAACTAAGTAGAAAGAAATACTTTCAGTATGCCATTCAACAATTAGGGAAACCTATTATCCCAGCACTTAGGAGACACAGGAAGAAGAACATCAGTGAGTTAAAATCCAGACTCGTCTTCCAAGTTAGAACACGAGACTCGTGCACTGTCTCATAGGTCCAACACTCCCATGGTCAAGTTTCTCGAAACAAGGAGACAGTTCATAATGTCTGCTTCTTTCCTTTCTTCCTTCCCTCCTTCCTTCCTTCCCTCTTTTTTTTTTTTTTTTGGTTTAACTTTTATATACGTTTTAGATTTGGAATGAGGGCCTCTCTATGAAGCCTGGGAATTCACAAGAGACCTGCCTCTGTCTCTTGGATGACAGAATGAAAGGTCTGCACCACCACAACCTGGCTCAGCGTTTAGTATCTCGTTCTGTTAATTTCTTGTACATTAAGTTTAATTTCAAATTTTGTTCGTATCTCTTGGTCTGCACCAAGTGTGTCCCTGTGGGGGGTGGGGCAGGGAAGGTATCCGATTTCAGAACACTTTATTTTACTTAGATTCGAGACAGTCTTTGCAATTGTGTAGGACTAAGTTTAATTTCAAATTTTTAAAGAATATTTTTATGATTTATTTAACTTTATTTTACATGCAGTGGCGTGAAACTGGATTTACAATCACTTATGAGCTGCTGCCATGTCGGGGGTAGGTCTCAGGAGCACAAGAACCGAAATCTCTGATGTCTTCCCTGTCACCAGAAGAGGGCACTAGATCCCCACCATGTGGTTTCTGGAAATTCCAGAAATTCCATCTCTTCAGTTCTGATTGTTTTCATTGTTCTGCCTGCATGCCTGCACTTAGTGAGAGAGTGGGCACCACCCACCCTGCTTCTCTGTGTGTCTATGCCTGTCACATCCTGGATAGCCAGAGTGCCCGCCACCTATGCCTGTCTAAGATGTAGCCGGCAGCCCTGGTTGTGGCTGGGGGAAAGGGTGAGAGTGGTTCCCCTGGAGGGCCCTGGGCAGAGGCTCTGCGGATTCCCTGCAAGAGGCCTCACTGCTTCAGGTACAGCTGTGACCAGGTCTGAATCCAGGACAGACTCCAAAGCCAGAGAGAATCCCTGTCTCACAAAACAAATAAAAAAAAAAAATAAGTAAACTAATAGATAAATTGATAGCCAGGTAGAGACTCAGAGAGATGATAAAACACCTCAGAGATCAGGGAGCCCAAGGCAGGCAGGTCACTGCGAGTTTAAGGCTACCTTGTTCTGCAGACTGAGATTTCAGGACAGGCAAAATGACACAGACAAAGTCTGTTTTTATTTATTTATTTTTAAAAAAGGTGTTTAGAGCATGCCTTCAATCCCTGCACTAGGGCAGAGACAGCTGGATCTCTGTGAGTCTGAGGCCAGCCTTGTCTACAAAGTAAGTTCCAGGGGCATACAAGGATACACAAGGAAACCCTAAGTTGAAAAACCACAAATAAACCAACAGATAAACAGAAAATAACAATAAAAATATTTGAGAGTTCAAATAATTGACTTCATCCACAATATAAAATTATAGAAATCAAAATATCAAACGCACTTGAACACATTGACACAGGAGACCGCTTCCTAAATATAACCCCAGTAGCACAGACACCGAGAGAAACAAAATGAATACATGAGACCTCCTGACACTGAAAAGCTTCTGTAAAGCAAACGACATGGCCTACAAGGCAATACGACGGCCTACACAATGGGAAAAGATCTTCACTAACCCCACATCAGACAGAGGTCTGGTCTCCACAATATACAAAAAACTCAAGAAATTGTCATCTAAAGAACAAAGAATCCAATTGACAAAATGGAGTACAGACCTAAACAGAGAACTCTCAACAGAGGAATCTAAAATGGCTGACAGACACTTAAGAAAATGTTCAACATCCTTCGTCATCAGAGAAATGTACATCAAAAGGAGTTTCTAGGACCAAGGAGACAGTTCATAATGTCTCCTCCTTCCTTCCTTCCTTCCTTCCTTCCTTCCTTATTTTTTTTTTTTGGTTGAACTTTTATGTATATATATATATATGTATATGTATATATATATATATATATATATATATATATATATATATTTTAAATTTGGGGTGGGGGCCTCTCTACAAAGCATGGGATTTCACAGAGGTCCACCTGCCTCTGTCTCTTGGATGAAAGAATGAAAGGAGTGCATCCCCACACCCCGGCTCAGTGTTCAGTATCTCGTTCTGTTAATTTCTTGTACACTTAGTTTAATTTCAAATTTTGTTCGTCTCCCTTGGTCTGCACCAAGTGTGTCCCTGTGGGGGGTGTGGCAGGGAAGGTGTCCTATTCCAGAACATTTTATTTTACTTTGCTTTGAGACAGTCTTTCCAGTTGTGTAGAACTTAGCTTAATTTCAAATTTTTAAAAAAAAAAATTTTAATTTTTTTTAATATTTATTTATTTTTATGTATACAATATTCTGTCTCTGTGTATGCCTGAAGGCCAGAAGAGGGATCCAGACCTCATTACAGATGGTTGCGAGCCAGCATGTGGTTGCTGGGAATTGAACTCAGGACATTTGGAAGAGCAGGCAATGCTCTTAAGCGCTGAGCCATCTCTCCAGCCCTAAGGACGTTTTTATGGTTTATTTAACTTTATTTTATGTGCAGTGGCATGAATGTGTCAAATCATCCAGAAACTGGATTTACAGTCACGTATTTATTTACTGCCATGTGGGTCCTGGGAATTGATCCCACTTCTTCAGGAGGAGCCACCAAGCCATTTCACCAGGCCTTCCTTTAATTTAACAAATTTATTTGTGTGTCTCTAGGTGTGCCTCTCTCTCTCCCCCCCCCGTGTGTGTGTGTGTGTGTGTGTGTGTGTGTGTGTGTGTGTGTGTGAGAGAGAGAGAGAGAGAGACTCTGTGTGTCTGTGGGGTGGCCTTTGACTTTACCAAGGTGAACACATTCAAGAGAAGAAATGGTGATTTACAGATAGAACATAAAAAAACAAAAGGGCTGGAGAGATGGCTCAGTGGTTAAGAGCATTGCCTGCTCTTCCAAAGGTCCTGAGTTCAATTCCCGGCAACCACATGGTGGCTCACAACCACCTGTAATGAGGTCTGGTGCCCTCTTCTGGCCTGCAGACATACACACAGACAGAATGTTGTACATAATAAATAAATAAATCTTTAAAAAAAAAAAAAACAAAAAAACAAAAAACAAAAAACAAAATCTAACAGATAGCCTGATCTTTAAAAGTGAGTTCCAGGACAGCCGAGGCAAGGCTATTACCTGAAATTGACTGAATTCATATCAGCAATTTCTCAACTCCAACAAGAATGTTTACAGAGAAGTCAAAAAAAAAAAAATCAAATCATGTTGAATGAAGTGCCAGAATCAAAGGCCTGCTCCACTACCTGCCAACCCTGGCTGTATTTTGAATCTCATATTTGATTTCTCTCTCCACATACATTGAGTTTAATACATGTAAAAGGCAGACTGAAGAAAACAATCAAGAAAAACAGAAAACAATGAGGGAGAGAGAGAGAGAGAGAGAGAGAGAGAGAGAGAATGTGGATTTACAGATAGGAAATAAGAAAAAAAACAGAATGTCACAAAGAAGACAGCCTGGTCTGTCAAGTGAGTTTCAGGACAGCTAGGGCTGTTAGGCAGAGAAACCGTGCCTAAAAAATAATAAAAGAAGAAAGGAAAGAATGCAAGAAAGCAAGCAAGAGAGAGAGAAAGAAAGAAAGAAAGAAAGAAAGGAAGGAAGGAAGGAAGGAAGAGGAAAAAGGGAAAAAAGAAAGAAAGGGAAAAAACTCTGGGAGTTTTAGGCCAGCCTGGTCTACAAGAAAGGAGTTAGTTCCAAGAACGGTCCCCAAAGCAACAGAGAAACCCTGTCTTGTAAAGCAAAACACAAAACCAAACAAAAAGATAAATAAAATATGAGAGAGAGAGAGAGAGAGAGAGAGAGAGAGAGAGAGAAGAAATGTGAATTTACAGATAGGAAACAAGGAAAAAATAAAACAGAATGTCACCAAGAAGACAACCTGGTCTGTAAAGTGAGTTCCAGAACAGCTAGGGCTGTTATACAGAGAAACTATGCCTCAAAAATTAATAAAAGAAGGAAAGAAAACAAAAAAGAAAGAAAGAAAGAGAGAGAGAAAGAAAAGAAAAGAAAAGAAAAGAAAGACAGTTTTTTTTTTCTTTTTTTCCTTTTAATGCCAGGTCATTCATTTTAATTGTACTTTTTCTTTTAAGATTTTATTTGCAGCAGCAGTATTCAGAAAGAAGTGCTGGACCATGTAGTGTAATATTTTGTCTGAAACATAAATAAAAAGACAGGTCCTGTCTCAAAAAAAAAATCAAGTTAAAATGTGAAATAAAACAAAGAAGGGGATTTTTGTTTCGTTTTGTTTTGTTTTTCTAACAAACCTGAAAATGACTGAATTCAACAATTTTCCAACTTCAGCAAGAAGGTAGTTTTTCCCAGCTCCAACAAGAGAGCAACAAATATGCATGTCTAGGCCCTGTCACCAGAAGAGGTCATTAGATTCCCACCATGTGGTTTCTGGAAATTGTTTATGGGGTGGCTTTTGAACTCAACAAGATGAAAGCATTCAAAAGGAAGGTATTCGTATTTGGAAGAGGCACGTGGATCTCTGGGATTTTGAGGCCAGCCTCAAACTAGTTCCAAAGACAGGATCCAAAGCAACAGAGAAACCCTGCCTTGACTCAAAAATCAAAACAAAAACACAAACAAACAAAAAAATAAAACATAAAATAAAAAAAAAAACAGCTGGCAAATCACAATCCCAGAGAACCTAGACAACAACGAGGACCCTAAGAGAGACATATATAGATCTAATCTACATGAGTAGTAGAAAAAGACAAGATCTCCTTGGAGCATGGGAACCTTGGGAGGGGGTTGAAGAGGAGAGGAGAGGCAGGGAGGGGGAGCAGAGACAAATGTAGAGCTTAACAAAAATAAATAAAAGAAACAAGTAAAGCCAGGTGGTGGTGGTACACGCCTTTAATCCCAGCACTCAGGAGGCAGAGGCAGGTGAATCTTTGTGAGTTTGAGGCCAGCCTGGTCTACAAGAGTTAGTTCCAGCCCAGGCTCCAAAGCTACAGAGAAACCCTGTCTTGAAAAACCAAAAATAAATGAATAAATAAATAAAATAGGCATGGATTTTAAAAAACTCAAATGCAAACTCAGTAGAAAGAAATACTTTCAGTATGCCATTCCAGAATTAGGGAAACCTATTATCCTAGCACTTAGGAGACACAGGAAGAAGAACATCAGTGAGTTAAAATGCAGACTCATCTACCAAGTTAGAACACGAGACTCGTGCACTGTCTCATAGGTCCAACACTCCCATGGTTAAGTTTCTCGAAACAAGGAGACGGTTCATAATGTCTGCTTCTTTCCTTTCTTCCTTCCCTCCCTCCTTCCTTCCTTCCTTCCTTCTTTCTTGTTTTTTTGTTTAACTTTTATATACGTTTTAAATTTGGAATGAGGGCCTCTCTATGAAGCCTGGGATTCACAGAGGAACACCTGCCTCTGTCTCTTGGATGATAGAATGAAAGGTCTGCACCACCACACCCTGGCTCAGCATTTAGTATCTCGTTCTGTTAATTTCTTGTACATGACGCTTTATTTCAAATTTTGTTTGTATCTCTTGGTCTGCACCAAATATGTCCCTGTGGGGGGTGGGGCACGGAAGGTATCCGATTTCAGAACACTTTACTTTACTTAGATTCGAGACAGTCTTTCCAGTTGTGTAGAACTAAGTTTAATTTTCAATTTTTAAAAAATATTTTTATGATGTATTTAACTTTATTTTACATGCAGCGGCGTGAAACTGGAGTTACAATCACTTATGAGCTGCTGCCATGTCGGGGGTAGGTCTCAGGAGCAGAAGAACCCAAATCTCTGATGTCTTCCCTGTCACCAGAAGAGGGCACTAGATCCCCACCATGTGGTTTCTGGAAATTCTCTGCAGTTCTGATTGTTTTCATTGTTCTTCCTGCATGCCTGCATTTAGTGAGAGAGTGGACATCACTCTTCCCTGCTTCTCTGCGTGTCTGTGCCTGTCACTTCCTGGATAGCCAGAGCGCCCGCCACCTATGCCTGCCTGAGATGTAGCCGGCAGCCCTGGCTGGGGCTGGGGGAAAGGGAGAGAGTTTTTTTAAACTCTGTTTTTAAAAAAAAAAGTGTTCAGTGCATGCTTTTAATCCCTGCACTAGGGGCCAGAGGCAGATGGATCTCTGTGAGTCTGAGGCCAGTCTTGTCTACAAAGTGAGTTCCAGGGCATACAAGGATACACAAAGAAACCCTAGGTTGAAAAACCACAAATAAACTAACAGATAAACAGATAATAACAATAAAAACATTTGAGAGTTCAAATAATTGACTTCATCCTCAATAAAAATTATAGAAATCAAAATATCAAATGCACTTGAACGCATTGGCACAGGAGACCGCTTCCTAAATATAACCCCAGTAGCACAGACACTGAGAGAAACAAAATGAATACATGAGACCTCCTGACAATGAAAAGCCTCTGTAAAGCAAAGGACATGGCCAACAAGACAAAACAAGGGCCTACACAATGGGAAAAGATCTTCACTAACCCCACATCAGACAGAGGTCTGGTCTCCACAATATACAAAGAACTCAAGAAATTGGTCATCTAAAGAACAAAGAATCCAATTGACAAAATGGAGTACAGACCTAAACAGAGAACTCTCAACAGAGGAATCTAAAATGGCTGACAGACACTGAGAAAATGTTCAACATCCTTCGTCATCAGAGAAATGTACATCAAAAGGAGTTTCTAGGACCAAGGAGACAGTTCCTAATGTCTCCTCTTTCCTTCCTTCCTTCCTTCCTTATTGATTTTTTTTTGGTTGAACTTATATATATATATATATATATATATATATATATATATTTTATTTGAGATGTGGGCCTCTCTACAAAGCCTGGGAAATCACAGAGGTCCACCTGCCTCTGTCTCTTGGATGATAGAAAGAAAGGTGTGCACCACCACAACCCAGCTCAATGTTTAGTATCTCATTCTGTTAATTTCTTGTATATTTAATTTAATTTCACATTTTGTTCATCTCTCTAGGTTTGCACCAAGTGTTTCCCTGTGTGGGGTGGGGCATGGAAGGTGTCCTATTTAAAAACATTTTATTTTACTTTGCTTTGAGACAGTCTTTCCAGTTGTGTAGATCTTAGTTTAATTTCAAATTTTTAAAGAATTTTTAATGATTTATTTAACTCTATTTTACATGCAGTGGTACGAATGTGTCAGATCATCCAGAAACTGGCTTTACAATCACTTATGAGCTACTGCTATGTGTGCCCGGGGAATTGAACCCACTTCTTCAGAAAAAGCCACCGCACACACCGAACCGTCTCTCCAGACCTTTAATTTCACAAATGTATTTGTGTGTCTCTGGCTGTGCCTGTGTGTGTGTGTGGGGGGGGATCACAATTCAAAACATTTTAGTGAAGGCCCTTTGCAGACAAGACAGGAAGATACAGGACACCATGCACCATATTTTCAAGGTCCATTTTGTTTTCTGTCTCCTAGCCTCTAGAGGACCATGATTTGAATTCAGTGTCTCCAGATTCTCCAACTTGTGACAATACACTATACATGCAAATAAAGATATCATAAACCTTTAGCTTCCTGTCTAGGGTGAGAGAGTTCAAAAAGAAGAAAAGAAAAACTGTGGAAGACAGACTGAGGGGAAACAAATCAAGAAAAACAGAGAAGTTCCTGTGAGGAATGAGACAAAGTAGAGATCTAGAATGAGAGGGGGGGGAGGGAGAGAGAATTCCCTGAAACAAATGAAAACATACCCTTACAGAACTCCTGGCACACAGTGAACTCAGTCCTTTGAGGAAATGTATAGGTCTCATTGCCCACCATTGGAAAAGAAATCTAGCTGGGTAATGGTGGCAGCGCCTTTCTTTATTCCCAGTTCTCAGTCCTCAGAGATCAGGGTGGCAGAGGCAGGCAAATCACTGTGAGTGTGAGGCTACCTTGTTGTGCAGTGTGAGTTTCAGGACAGATAAAGTGACACAGAGAAGAAACCCTGTCTTAAAAAACTGTGTGTTTAGTTCAGGCCTTTAATTCTGACGCTAGGAGGCAGAGGCAGAGGCAGAGGCAGAGGCAGAGGCAGAGGCAGAGGCAGCTGGATCTCTGTAAGTCTGAGGCCAGCCTTGTCTACAAAGTGAGTTCCAGGGCAAACAAGGATACACAGGGAACCCCAATGTAGGAAAACGACGGATAAAAAACAAATAAACAGATAATAATAATAACAACGGCAACAAAAATATCTGAGAGCTCAATTAATTGACTTCACTCACAATTCAAAAATAATAAAATAAGAATTAAAAATAAAATCAAATGCACTTGAACGCACTGGCACAGGAAACCACTTCCTCAATACAACCCAAGTAACACAGACACTGAGAGAAATAAAATTAATAAATGAGACCTCCTGACACTGAAAAGCTTCTGTAAAGCAAAGGACATGGTCAACAAGACAAAACGACGGCCTACAGAATGGGAAAAGATCTTCACTAACCCCACATCAGACAGAGGACTGATATCCAAAATACAGAAAGAACTCAAGAAATTGGTCATCTAAAGAACAAATAATACAATTTACGAAATGGAGTACTACCTAAACAGAGAACTCTCAACAGAGGAATCTAAAATAGCTGAAAGCCACTTAAATGTTGGGTCGGGGGTGGGGGTGGGTCATGCAACGATGGGAACACCACAAAGTCTAATAAACCAGAAGCAAACTTTATTCCAGAAACCAGATCCTAGGAAAACCAGAAGCAAATTTAAAAATAAAAAAACAAAACAAAACAAATAAGCACTGTGGGGCACAAAAGCTTATCAGTTAGCTGAGACCACAGGCAGAGTTTGGCCTTCTGACACTGTGGCAAAAGGCTGGTTTCTGAAACCAATTTTTATAGTAGTATAGTGAGTGTGTGTGTGTGTGTGTGTGTGTGTGTGTGTGTGTGTGTGTGTATGTAATATATATATTACATCATGCATTAGCTCTGAATAAAGGAATTTTTACGATCTTGCCCTGACCTGTGGGTCAGTCAATATTAGACCCTAAGGAGGGGGAGTGAGTTTTAACATCAATAGGTAACTAGACAGCTCTCATGAAATATGTTTCAGAGTAGATTTCTTCACCAAATACATGATAGTCCTGTATGAGACCATGCCATAGCATGGTTTTTATTTCATTTTTTTTTTTTAAAAAAAAAGGTCTCATTGCCCACCATTGGAAAAAAAATCCAGCTGGGTAACGGTGGCAGCACATTTCTTTATTTTATTTCTTTAATTCCAGCACTAGGAGGCAGAGGTAGAGGCAGGGGCAGCTGGATCTCTGTGAGTCTGAGGCCAGCCTTGTCTACAAAGTGAGTTCCAGGGCAAACAAGGATACACAGGGAACCCCTATCTAGAAAAACCACAAATAAACTAATAATAATAATAATCTAAGAGCTCAATTCATTGACTTCAACCCCAATTCAAAAATTAAAAAATAAAACAAAGAGTGTGTCTGATCGATCACAATCAGTGAAAGGACTATGTGGGCCAAGGGGCTGCCACAATTAAGGGAGGAACTGGGTGGGAGGAGGGAGGCAACAAGGGCTTTTCCCTGCCACCTAATCTCCTTTCAAAGACTTTTCACCATGGCAACCATTTGCTTGCTTGCTTGGAGTTCTTTTCCAGTTGTTGGGTTTGTCCAACCCCACCCCCACTTCTCAAACTAAATGCGGAGTTGGAGAAAATTGAAACAGCCATGGAAAAATTCCCACTTGGATACCTGGTCCTGCCCTTGTCCTTGCAAAAACAACAATAACGAGAACCAAAATATGCATATCTAAGCAGACCAGTCAAGCTGTAGCCTCACCCTTGACTGGTTTAGGAAGGGCTGGTGACCTTGAACTTTTGAAATGAGTCTGTAAAATTTGGAGTCCCATGCCTGCCAGGTGCCCTCAGGGGACAGGCGTGGAGGCCAGGGCCCCTGCCATGGGAGATCTGCTAGATCAGCTACAGGCTCTTATGGTTCCTGGGCCTGCTTAGAGAAAGACATGAGATGCAGAGAACATTAAAACAGCCATGGAATACTATGAAAAATTCCCACTTGGACATCATTTTCAGGAATATTGACACAGTGAATTGTTTGTCTGGAACATTTTCACTTTAGACAGAAAACAATAAAAAATGTCATTTTATTCTCAGACCCTTTACAGCTCCTGAGGAATGAGGTGCCGGGGTCACAGCAGACATGGCAGAGGATGTAACTAGGCCAGGGCTCCCTTCTCAACCACCAACCAGGCCCCCAGCACTGCCTTCCTTTGTTCTTTTGTTTCTTCATTTTCTTTCTATCTTCTGTCTTTCTTTCTTTCCTTTCTCGTTCTTTTTTTTTTCTTTATTCTCTTATTTCAACATGTATACATTTTTGTTATTTGGTACAGGGTCTTTTCTACACAACTGGGCTCCAATTCAAGGAGGGCCACCTGCCTCTGTCTCTTAGATGTTAGGATAAAAGGTGTGCACCACAACAACCCAGTTTTGTTTTTAGTATGTTGTTCTATTAATTTCTTGTACATGTAGCTTAATTTCAATTTTTTTGTTTTGTTTTTTGAGACGGGGTTTCCCTGCATAACAGTCCTAGCTGTTCTTGGATCTAGCTCCTTTCTTGAAGCCCTGGCTGGCCTCTAACTCCCAGGGATTCACCTGCATCTGCCTCCTGTGTGCTGGGAATAAAGGCGTGCAACACCACTGCCCGGCCAATTTCAAATTCTATTTAAATCTCTCGATGTGCCTCCTGTATGTGGGGGAGACAGGGAAGATGTCACATTTTAAAACATCTTCATAACTGTACTTAGCACTGCACTCTTTTACATTTTATTTTACTTTTAATTGAGAGAGTGCTTCCAGCTGTGTGGGACTTAATTTAACTTAATTTAAAAGTTTATCTATGTGTCTCTGGGTGTGCCTGTGCCTGGGTTTTTGTTTGGCTTGTGTTTGGTTTGTGTGGTGTGTGTGTGTGTGTGTGTGTGTGTGTGTGTGTGTGTGTGTGTGTGTGTAAAGGTGGGGTGGCTTTTGACCTGACCAGATGAAGGCATTCAAAAGCACTGGCTCCATATCTGCCTGAGGCAGGATCTCTGGGAGGTTTAGGCCAGCCTGGTATTCAAGAAAAGAGCTAGTTTCAAAAATAGTCTCCAAAGCAACAGAGAAACCCTGTCCTGTAAAGCAAAACACAAAACCAAACAAAAAATAAATAAAATGAGGGGGGATGGAGAGATGGCTCAAAGGTCCTGAGTTCAATTCCCAGGAACCACATGGTGGCTCACAACTATCTGTAATGAGGTCTGGTTTCCTCTTTTGGTCTGCAGGCGTCCACACAGACAGAATATTCTATACATAACAAACAAACAAACAAACAAACAAATAAATAAATAAATAAATAAATGAGGGGGGAGAGAGAGAGAGAGAGAGAGAGAGAGAGAGAGAGAGAGAGAGAGAAGAAATGTGGATTTACAGATAGGTAACAAGAACAAAAACAGAATGTCACCAAGAAGATAACTTGGTCTATTATGTGAATTCCAGGATAGCTAGGGAACTGAGAAACCATGCCTCAAAAAATAATAAAAGATGAAAAGAAAAAAACATAGAGAGAGAGAGAGAAAAGAAAAGAAAAAAGACAGTTTTTTTCTTTTCTCTTTTTAATGCCAGTTTTAGTTTTTCTTATAAGATTGTATTTGCAGCAGCAGTGTTGAGAAAGAAGTCCTGGACCATGCAGTGAAATAGTTTGTCTGAAGCATAAATAAAAAGACAGGTCCTGTCTCAAAAAAAAAAAATCAAGTTAAAATGTGAAATAAAACAAAGAAGGGGCTTTTTGTTTTGTTTTTTTCTAAGAAACCCGAAAATGACTGAATTCAACAATCTTCCAACTTCAGCAAGAAGGTTGTTTCCCAGCTCCAACAAGAGAGCAGTAAATAGGCATTTCTAGGCCCTGTCAACAGAAGAGGGCACTAGATTCCCACCATGTGGTTTCTGGAAATCGTTTATGGGGTGGCTTTTGAACTCAACAAGATGAAAGCATTCAAAGGGAAGGGTTCCATGTCTGGAAGAGGCAGGTGGATCTCTGAGATTTTGAGGCCAGACTCAAACTAGTTCCAAAGACAGGCTCCAAAGCAACAAAGAAACCCTGCCTCGGCTCTAAAATCAAAACAAAAACACAAGCAAAAATAAATAAGTCATAAATTAAACGAGAGAGAGAGAGGGGGGGGGGCAGCCTGGCTTATATAGTGAGTTAAAAGTATTATACAGAGAAACCCTGCTCCAAAAATACTTTAATTTTTTATTTATTATTTTGTTTTTTTATTTCATTTTATGTTTTTCTAAAATTACAGCAGCAGCAGCAGCAGGATATTTTGGGTAGCTGACTACTTTCATGGAAGTCTTCAGAAAGAAGTCCTGGGCCGTGTAGTGAGATAGATTGTCTGGAACACAAATAAAAAGCCAATTCCTGTGTCAAAAAAAAGCAACAACAACAAAAAAATCAAGTTACAATGTGAAATAATAAAATAAAAGTCTTTTTGTTTTGGTTTTTTATTTTTTTCTTGCAATGTAACCTGAAAATGAGTGAATTCAAGTCAACAACTTTCAATTTCCCAACTCCAACAAGAATGTTTACAGGAAAGGCAGCAGATATTCACATCAAAGAAGTCCAGTGGAGCTGTAGCCACACCCTTTAATGTTTGTGTCGCAAGGACACGGAGTTAGAAAAGGATCTTGATCTTGAACATGAGATCTGAAAACTCAAAACAGCAATCAAACACCAACCAAGTAGGAAGAAATGACACAGAGGCAGTAAGATGTCAGTGAGTTCAAGGCCAGCCTCATCTAGCAAGGACTTTCCAGCACTGTTACATAGAAAAAGCCTGCCTCACAAAACAAAACAAAACACACACACACACACACACACACACACACACACACACACACACACACACGAGAATTAGGAAAGTGTTCCTGAAAGACCACAAACCTTCTAGATGACACTTAATAACAATCAAAGGTGAAATATAAAATGGAGAGAAATTCTTTGATGAAATCCAACCTGCTTTCTTGGTCAAAGCTGTACAGCCAATAGAACTAGAGGGAGCATGTGTCCCTCTCTCAATTAAAAAAAAAAGGCTAGACTCTCACATGATCATAAAAGATGAAAATCTTACGGCTGACATCATCCAACCTCAAGTGAGACAAACTTGAAACAATGCAACAGGAGACAGACAGTTGCTCAATGAACTCTGGCTATTCTCCTGGGGAAGTTTTGCCCCTGCCTGAGGACTTTAGAACAACTAAAATCCCTCTTATCCTTGTTCTGTTTTTCCGTCGCCCCCCCCCCCAACCTCAGAGGACACCTGGATATTTGAAAGGATTTGGTTTTATTTCATTTAAGTAGAAGGTTCCTCGGACATAACTCTGAAAACACTAAAACGGAATAGCCAGTTTCTATTCAGTTCAGTTCAGGTTTCTATCAAAACCTCCTGCCTGGCATGTCTCTGTCTTTGTTGAGTTCCTGTTCTCACAGCAGACAAGAAACAGCTGGCAGTGGCAGCCATCCATAACTCTAATTTCAGCAGAACCTCCCTTGCCCCGATCTTGTTTCTCTGTTCTGTCCTCAAATGTGTGGGGTCTCTGAGCGGGCACCGACTTGCCACACACATCCTTTCTTTCCTTTAAGGTGGGGCACAGAAGAGGTTAACTGAGGTACTTTAGCTCTTTGGCTTTTCTAGCAGATCAGAGCCCAGCAGACAGGAATCTAGTCGAGTCGGTGTGTCAGAGTTCACACTGACACTAACAGCTGTAACTTGAGCACAATTTGTGATCCACATGAAATCCGCAAATCTGAGGCACTCAAACTTGCTCAGGCTCGGTATCTGAACATACAGATGTTTGCAATGATTCCTGGCTTCGGGTTTTTGTTTGTTTGTTTGTTTGTTTTTTGTTTTGTTTTTCCCTGTAGCTGAAGTTTAATGGCCTGGTGTTTTGAAACGTCCTCCCTACTTCTATTTTTGTGACTGACTGCTTCAAAATACTTCTCCATTTCTTTATCCCTAAGGGAAAAGAAATATAATCACTAAATACGTCTTTAAAAAAAAAAAAAAAACACTCTCCCTTGAATTATATTTAAAAAAAAAAAAAGAATAATCCTTGACAGAACAAGAATACAAAATCCTTATCAAACCACTTGAAGATTCAGTTGGACAGAAAACGTGTTGTTCTGGACTGAAGCTCTGAGGTCCCATCTTGTGAATAGACTGTTTAGGACCAACTTGAAGACATCTGGAAAGAAGCTGTGTAATGACATTCCTCCTAAGACTCACTTCTAAGTTTTAGCACTTTGTAGATAATACACCTTTAAGCATAAGGGTACCTACCCATTTTCTCATTCAAGTAATGGTCTCATCATTCAGTGATTTCTCCTCTCTTTTTCCTTTGGGAAGTGGCGTGATTAGATCAGGAAAAAAAATACTCTGTAAGCTACAGCACTGAAAACAGCCTGGTACTGGCCTAAGAACAGACAGGAGGCCCAACGGAACCGAACAGAAGACCCGGATTATCAATCCACACATCTTCGTACACCTGATCTTTGATAAAGAAGCAAAACGTATCAAATGGAAAAAAGAGAGCATATTTAACGAGTGGTGCTGGCATAACTGGATATCAACACGTAGAAAAATGAAAATGAACTCCATGCACAAAACTCGAGTCCACATGGATCAAAGACCTCAACCTAAAGTCAGCCACACTGAACCTTATAGAAGAGAAAGTGGGAAGTGCACTTGAACGCCTTGGCACAGGGAATCACTTCCTAAATATAACCCCAGCAGCATGGACACTGAGAGAAACAATTAATAAATGGGACCACCTAAAACTGAAAGACTTGTGAAAAACAAGAGACACGGCCAACAAGACAAAACGGCGGCCTACGGAATGGGAAAAGATCTTCACTAACCCCACTTCAGTAACCCCGGAAGTCTGATCTCCAAAATACACAAAGAAATCAAGAAATCAAACACCAACAGATCACATAATCCAGTAAAAAAAAAAAAAATGGAGTACAGACCTAAACAGAAAACTCTCAACAGAGGAATCTAAAATGGCTGAAAGACACTTAAGGAAACGTTCAAGATCCTTAGTCATCAGAGAAATGCAAATCAAAACAAGTCTGAGAGTCCATCTGATACCTGTAAGAATGGCCAAAATCAAAAACACTGATGACAACTTATGCTGGAGAGGTTGGGGGGAAAAGGGAACACTCCTGCATTGCCGGTGGGAATGCAAGCTGGTACAAACCCTTTGGGTGTCAGTGTGGTGATTTCTCAGAAAAGTAGGAAACAACCTTCCTCGAAGACCCAGGAATACCACTTTTGGGTCTATGTCCAAAGGATGCTCAATCGCGTCACAAGGACATGTGCTCAACTATGTTCACAGCAGCTTTGTTTGTCATAGCCAGAACCTGGAAACAACCTAAATGCCCTTCGATCGATCGAAGAATGGATAAGAAAAATGTGGTCCGTTGACACAATGGAGTACTACACCACAGAAAAAAATAACGACATCTTGAATTTTGCAGGAAAATGAATGGAACTAGAAAACATTATTTTGAGTGAGGCAACCCAGACAGACTCAGAAAGACAATGATCCCATGGACTCATTCATAGGTGGTTTTTAAACATAAATCAAAGAAAACCAGCCTACAAACCACAACCCCAGAGAACTTCGACAACCATGCGGACACTAAGCGAGACTTACATAGATCTAATCTACATGGGAAGTAGAAAGTAGAAAAAGACAAGATCTCCTGAGTAAAGTGGGAGCATGGGGACCTTGGGGGAGGGCTGGAGGGGGGAGGGGCGAGGCAGGGAGGGGAGCAGAGAAAGATGGAGAGCTCAATAAATCTCAATAAAAAAAATACTCGGTAGACTGTGACTATATAGAGTTCCCGGAACAAGACACTGTTAGAACTGATGTGCTCAGATCATCTGTGTGGGGCTATGATTTATAAACTTAACATTTTAGCTTCTCAGTTGTTGTATGAGGTGACTACAGATTCAATAAAACCCAATTTGGATCCTTCCTACTGGCGTAGACCAGAGTTTCCCAATGACCAGACTGCAATTCTAGGCAATAACGTCGGCATGATGGGAGTCAGCATGGAGGAGTTGGGGGGGAGGGGTGATTAAAAGTTTGGGACTCGGCCGGGCGGTGGTGGCGCACGCCTTTAATCCCAGCACTCGGGAGGCAGAGGCAGGTGGATCTTTGTGAGTTCGAGGCCAGCCTGGTCTACAAGAGCTAGTTCCAGGACAGGCTCCAAAGCCACAGAGAAACCCTGACTCGAAAAATAAAAAATAAAAAAATTAAAAAAATAAAAAAAAAAAAAAGTTTGGGACTCTTGGGTAAACTGAAGACTCATTTGGGCACCAGAAACCTTAACAGATAATCTCACACATTTGAGCCACATACTTCCCTTAAAGTAGGTGGGTAGGTTGTTTCCCCTACCTACTTGGGTTAGGGTCTGTCTGGGAATCCGTGATCAAGGAAAGCCAATGCAAAATCCCCAGGGCAGGGTTTGAAACCACAGAGAGAGGACGGCGTGTCGCTTACTGTTCTGCTCAGCCAGCTTTCCTCTAAGGCCCAAGCTCACATGCCCAGGGATGGCACTACTTAACTACCTCCTAAATCAATCGGCAAACATGCTAGTGTCAGTGCTGTCACGTTCAGAGTATGATTTGGCTTTCGAGTATGATTTCTTTCTTGGTTCTGTCGCCTGAAATCCTGCTTCTCTGACCCCCAGAGACACAGCCAATAAACCCTCTTGCTTTGAAAGCCAAAGGATGAATCTAGATGCTGCTGTTGTTGACGACGAAGACCAAAGAGAAGTTATCCCAGTTCCTCCCGTTTTTTTTTTTTTTTTCCCCACCACAGGCTACACGGAATAAGCAATACTCTTGGAAGCAGGTGTGTGTGGACCATCCCGGCCCAGTAAGAAAAAGGCTCAGCTGCACCGCCGAGCCTGGCACTCTCTGACAAACAACAGCTAAAGCTTTAACTCAGGAAACAGATGTATGTTCTGGCCTAAGACCCTTTGCTGGGCCCTAAGGGAGACTGACATGCCTCAGTGGATAAGAGTTCTTGTTGCTACCTCAGGTAGATCACAACTTCCTGTCACTCTAGCTCCAGTGGATCTGCTACTCTCTTCTGTCCTCCTCAGAACATGTACACACATACCACAATTTTTATAGACACACTCTTATACTAAAATAACAAGAATCTTCACCCGTTAAATCATTTAAGTAAAATCTCCACTGTAGGGAAAAAAAGAAAAACAGAAATATAAGTGTCATGGTTTTAAGGTTTTAGAATGTGTTTTAAAAATTGGAATATTCTGCTCCAATCAGCGGTTGATTAAAAATGAGACTGCATCATAAGAAAGTAGACTGGAGAAAGTTAATTCAGAAGTGCTGCATCTCCAGAGTGGCAGGGGCATCAGAGCTGCTGTGCTTTTACATAGAGTGAATGCAAGGGATGATGGATGCACTTGTGTGTTCCTAACAATAGAGAATGCGTCGTAAGGATTTCATTTTAAAGTTGACCGCTTTAGAATGAGACTTAATGAGAAGCTAGCATGCCATCTTCTCAAAAATAACTCACCATTCACCTTATCCTCTATCTCATCCCAACACAGTCTCCACCAGCATTAGACTACCTAACTTAATGACCTCCAACCCTGTAGGATGTTTTGGGTCAAGTTTTGTCTGAGTTTTTTAAAAAAAAAAAAATTGCCGGGCACTCCACTTGTGAGTTTGAGGCCAGCCTGGTCTCCAAGAGCTAGTTCCAGGACAGGCACCAAAAGCTACAGAACAACCCTGTCTCGAAAATCAAAAAGAAAAAAAAAAGTGTGTGCTGTTCTAGTAAATGCCCTTTCCCTCTGAGCACGGCCCCTCCACACAGCTCTGATGATGCGGGAAGATGCAGAGAGCCCAGCTGGTAGGTACCTCAGCCTGATATGGCTACCTCCGTGCATTTGCAGCAGCTGTTCTGGGGCTGAGGGGTAGCTATTCATCTCTTGCCACTCAGAGTCAAATTCCCTTCAGTTTAGCCTTCCCTAGGTGCTTGTTCACTTCAGAGGACTCAGCCCTCATCCTCCGTATCATCCTGGCCTAATTTTTCAGATGACTGAGTATGAATATCCGTTCAGGAGAAGAAGGTCCATTCATGAAAAAAGTGTGTGTTCAGCCAACTCCCCATGGGTGGAGGGAGTCGTGAAAAGATTTTCATGAAGCAGAGAGAGAGAGAGAAATTTCTGGTTTTGGAAAGAGGAGATACTGAATGGCTTCCTCTTTGTCACAGTTCAGACTCCTGGAAAGGAAACCTCAGCTTGCACTCAGTCAGTTCAGGGAGAAATAGTTGCAAGGAGATAAAAAGCCCATGCCTCATGACATCAGCAGTCCCTTCTCTGGAAATTCTACCGTATCCCGGAGAGCTCTCAGAATCTTGTGATGTCACCTGTGTCCTAGAAATGCCAACGGCCCTCAAGACACACTCTTTCAGTGCCTGTAAGACTCCTCGCTTCTAGACATGTTGTCTAGACTGATGAGTCTACTTGGGAGAGAGAACGGAGATCGTGAGGAGGCCAGAGTGAGGGAAGAAGAAAGCTGGCCCCAGATCTCACAGGGAACCATGGAGAAATCAGTGGTCCTGGGAAGACAAAGTGAGTTAGTTCCCCACTAGCAGGGACTAGAGAGATTGCTGGATGTGATGGCCTTGAGCCTTCCAGGGCTAGGGTTCAGGAACTGGGGGGGGGGGCAGTTTCTGGGATGTTTCTCTGCGTCCCTAAAGGGCCAACGCACATCAAAGATGCATGATAGTTGATTTGACAAAGTCAGGAATGGACAAGCATGTAGCCTTTTGCTGGAGACGCTCTTCATTCACACTGAATGTGGAAGGGATCAGTGAGATTTCAATACCGGCACTGCACATCACGCCCCCCCCCCAGCTCCTTTTTGTTGTGTACCAGTCATAATAGGAAAAGGGGAGTCGTGCTCCGCCAAAGCCTGATTTTACCACGCTTTATATCACAGCCATTATTAGCAGGGTTGAAGCATCCACGTAAGGTTTCTGGCATCCCAGTTATGAATGGCACCCTGGTCTCCAGTTCAGTCTGAGAGCTCTTTAGAGCCAATGGATGAGAGAGTGGGACGAGATTGCAATTTTTTTTCTTGCTTCTTCTTTTGTCTTTTTCCTTTCTTTTCTTTTTCTGTGTTGTTTTGTTTTGTTTTTGAAGAAAGGGTTTCTCTGCGTATCTTGGGCCATCCTAAAACTCACTCTGTAAATCATGCCATCCTTGAACTCACAAAGATCTGTCTGCCTCTGCCTCCCTGGAGTGCTGGGATGAAAGGCATGCCCCCACCACCACACACCACAGCCCGGCTGAGACTGCAATTTCTGTGAGTGGATTTCATATCTGTGAGTGGTTTTCATATCTGTGAGTTTAAGGAAAGCCCTTCATCCTTCCTTAAACTTGAGTGCAGGAATAATCCATCCCTCACTCTTCATGGGAGCGAGTGTCTGCTCTTGTATTGAGGGCTCCCCTGGGTGAACCCCAGTTCTCAGCGTCTCTAGCCCAACCTGTCACACGTTGATCACACATTTGAAAACTTGGGGGTAATTTTCATCAACTATGGGACTCACTTTGTTCTGACAGGACACACACTCACAATCTCTCATCACACACACATAGTGTAACAACTTTGTGGTTCCTCCATCATGTGCTTATTGCTGTCAGGGAACTGAAAGCCCACCAGCCAGCCTGCACCATCTTTCCTTGTTTCTCGGTTTGTTTATATATTCTCTCTCTCTCTGTTTATTTAAAAAAATATTTATTTTTATCTTATGTGCATTTGTGTTTTGATCATGGCTCTCAGGTCCCTGGAACTGGGATTACAGACAGCTGTGAGCTGCCATGTGGATGTGGATACTGGGAATTGAACCCAGGTCCTCTGGAAGAGCAGTCAGTGTTTAACCAGGAAACTATCTCTGCAGCCCGACATGGAGCATCTCTCTACATAGTCCTGCCTGGAAAACATGACCTTCAGAGTTCACAGAGTTCACTTTGCCCCCTGAGTAAAGGTGTTGTGCTTTCTTTTAATGTATAGTTTGTTTTGTGTGTGTGTGTGTTTGTGTGTGTGTGTGTGTGTGTGTGTGTGAGAGAGAGAGAGAGAGAGAGAGAGAGAAAGTTTCATTATGAAATCAAAAGTCAATCAACAACAGTGAACTTTTTATTTATTGTTTGTTTGTTCATAGTTTATTTATTTATTGACAGTCAGTCCAGAATGATCCTTGCGAAAAGATATCCATCATGACTTTCCCTTTCAGGAGGGAGCTCTCTGGTAAACTATGAAGCCACAGTTTCTCAAGTGCCTGCTTCCCACAAGTCCTTTTCCCAAGGTCAGGCATTCTCTTTTGAGGAACTCTCAGGTTCTGACATTAACATATGACTGGCGGCTATTGTCAAGGCCAACGCTGTGGCTACACTTACTCCTCAGCCCCTCCCTGACCTGACCTGAGAAGCCACACCCCATGCCAGTTCACAGGCCTCCCTCTCTTCATCTAAGTAACTAAACAGCATAAAATGTGGAATCTCTTCTCAATAAAATGCTGCTGGCAGCCATAAGATGAATTCATTCTCAGATCTTGTCCTTACAACCTCTTCAGGTCACCCACCCAAAGCAGGAGTCAGGAGGTCTCTGTCCAGCAGGGTCGACTTCTTTCCAAGTTGCAGTCAGTCTGATCTCTGGGCAAAGAGAAAAGAAAGCAATTGCTTTCTACTGGAACAGTTTTAATCGTATTCTAATGAATTAATAGTCAGCTATTCCCAGCCTTATTTACCATTGGATGACCAGCGGGCGCCTTCCTCTCACCACACTAGCTCCCTTGTCTCCCGGCCCCATCTGTACATGTCACGCACAGAAGGGGAAATAAATAGATGAGCAAACAAGTAGATTTCTTGAAAAAGTAAGGAACTGGGGCTGGAGAGATGGCTCAGAGGTTAAGAGCTTCTGAGTTTGATCTGGTGATCTCTTCTGGCCTGCAGACATATATACAGAATAACTAAATAGATAGATAGATAGATAGACAGACAGACAGACAGACAGACAGACAGACAGCTAAATGGATGAATGGATGGATGAATGAATGAGTGAATACATAAATAAAAAATGAAACAATTCACAGAATTCACCTGTCATAACAATTCACAAAACCTCTCCAACACCCGGAAGTTGTTACATGACTCGTGGAAGGTCTGTGATAAGAAATCTTTGTGTGTGCCCCAAATTTGAAGATATTGGCTATCCTGTAAATAGATCCCTCGTTTCGGTCAATTCTGTCTGTCTGTCCACCCTGGGGGAGTATTTTGTGACGTTCACGCAGAAAGGCAGGGGAATTGCGAGTGATGTAGCACTTTCGTTCTTAGTCATTAGATGTGACTTTGCAGTAGTCCTTGGACCTTAAAGAGGTTGCTGCTGTGTGTGTTCCTTTGCACCTAATGAAATAGTGTGGCAGTTACCTACCTACTCGTTCAGTACAAATAGTCTATACTGTCAACTGACTACACGATGGCAGTGCCTGGGATTCTCTGTAGGCAAATGCAGTTCAGACTTGCTCAGTACTACCAAGTTTGAAACAGGTCATGAGGGAAGCTCTCCCAGCATGAGACAAGTTGGGCAACAGAAACCTTAACAGATGATCTCATGCATTGAGCCAAATACTTCCCTCGTTAAAGTAGGTAGGTAGGTAGGTTGTCTCCCCCATCCCCAATTCTGTTTCGGGGGTTAAGGTCTGTCTGAGAATCCGTGATCAAGGAAAGCCAATGCAAAATCCCCAGGGCAGGGTTTGAAACCACAGAGAGAGGACGGCATGTCGCTTACTGTTCTGCTCAGCCAGCTTTCCTCTATGGCCCAAGCTCACATGCCCAGGGATGGCACTACTTACCACCTTCCAGAGGAGTGAAACCTCCTAAATCAGTTAGCCACATGCTAGTGTCAGTGGAGTCACATCCGGAGTATGATTTGGCTTTCGAGTATGGCTTCTTCCTTGGTTCTGTCGCCTGAAATCCTGCTTCTCTGACCCCCAGAGACATAGCCAATAAACCCTCTTGCTTTGAAAGCCAGAGGGTGAATCTAGATGCTGCTGTTGTTTACAATGAAGACCAAAGGGATGCCATCCCAGTTCCTCCCGTTTTTTCCCACCACAGGCTACACGGAATAAGCAATACTCTTGGAAGCAGGTGTGGACCATCCCGGCCCAGTAAGAAAAAGGCTCAGCTGCACCGCCGATCTTTAACTAAAAAAATCTTTTAAAAAGATTTAAAGCTAAATCTTTAACTCAAGAAACAGATGTATGTTCTGGCCTAAGACCCTTTGCTGGGCCCTAAGGGAGACTGATATGCCTCAGTCGATAAGAGTTCTTGTTCCTTCCTTCATTCCCTAGCAGCTAGCTACCTCAGGTACACTCTTCTACTAAAATCTATACAAGAATCTTCACCTGTTACATCATTTAAGTAAAATTACCACTGTAGGGAAAAAGAAAGCCAGAAATATAAGCGTCATGGTTTTAAGGTTATAAAATGTGTTTTAAAAAATGTAATATTCTGCTCCAATCAGCGGTTGTTCTAAATGTTGATTAAAAATGAGACTGCATCATAATGAAGCAGACTGGGGAAAGTTACTTCAGAAGTGTTGCATCCCCAGAGTGACAGGGGCATCAGAGTTGCCGTTCTATCTATCTATCTATCTATCTATCTATCTATCTATCTATCTATCTATTTATTGCGTATACAACAGTCTGCTTCCATGCATGCCCACAGAGCAGAAAAGGGCACCAGATCTCTTCTTTCTTTCTTTCTTTCTTTCTTTCTTTCTTTCTTTCTTTCTTTCTTCCTTTCTGGAAGAGCAGCCAGGGCTCCTGACCTCGCAGCCATCTCTCCAGTCCCACTGCTGTGCCTTTACAGATGGCAAAAACAAGGAATGATGCACTGTGTGTTCCTAACAATAGAGAATGCATCGTAAGGATTTCATTTTAAAGTTGACCGCTTTAGAATGAGACTTAATGAGAAGCTAGCACGGAATCCTCTCAAAAATAATTCACCATCCACCTTATCTCAGCCCAACACAGTCTCCACCAGCATTAGACTAACTAACTTAATGACCTCCAACCCTGTAGGATGTTTTGGGTCAAGTTTTGTCTGAGTTTTTTTTAAAAAAAAAAATTGCCAGGCGGTGGTGGCTCACACCTTGAATCCCAGCACTCCACTTGTGAGTTTGAGGCCAGTCTGATCTCCAAGAGCTAGTTCCAGGACAGGCACCAAAAGCTACAGAGCAACCCTGTCTCGAAAATCAAAAAAAAAATGTGTGCTGTTCTAGAAAATGCCCTTTCCCTCTGAACACGGCCCCTCCACACAGCTCTGACGCTGCGGGAAGATGCAGAGAGCCCAGTTGGTCCCTCGGCCTGATATATCTGCCTCCGTGCATTTGCAACAGCTGTTCTGGGGCTGAGGGGTAGCTATTCATCTCTTGCCACTCAGAGTCAAATTCCCTTCAGTTTAGCCTTCCCTAGGTGCTTGTTCACTTCAGAGGACTCAGCCCTCATCCTCCGTATCATCCTGGCCTAATTTTTCAGATGACTGAGTATGAATATCCGTTCAGGAGAAGAAGGTCCATTCATGAAAAAAGTGTGCGTTCAACTAACTCCCCATGGGTGGAGGGAGTCGTGAAAAGATTTTCATGAAGCAGAGAGAGAGAAATTTCTGGTTTCGGAAAGAGGAGATACTGAATGGCTTCCTCTGTGTCACGGGACAGACTCCTGGAAAGCAAACCTCAGCTTGCACTCAGTCAGTTCAGGGAGAAAGAGTTGCAAGGAGGTAAAAGCCCATGCCTGATGACATCGTCAGTCCCTTCTCTGGAAATTCTACCGTATCCCGGAGAGCTCTCAGAATCTTGTGATGTCACTTGTGTCCTAGAAACGCCAACGGCCCTCAAGACACACTCTTTCAATATCTGTAAGACTCCTCGCTTCTAGACATGTCGTCTAGACTGATGAGTTTACTTGGGAGAGAGAACGGAGATCGTGAGGAGGCCAGAGTGAGGGAAGAAGAAAGCTGGCCCCAGATCTCACAGGGAACCATGGAGAAATCAGTGGTCCTGGGAAGACAAAATGAGTTAGTTCCCCACTAGCAGGGACTAGAGAGATTGCTGGATGTGGTGGTCTTGAGCCTTCCAGGGCTAGGGTTCAGGAACTGGGGGTTTTCTGGGATGTTTCTCTGCGTCCCTAAAGGGCCAACGCACATCAAAGATGCACAGTAGTTGATTGGACAAAGTCAGGAATTGACAAGCATGTAGCCTTTTGCTGGAGATGCTCTTCACACTGAGTGTGGAAGGGATCAGTGAGATTTCAATACCAGCACTGCACATCGCCCCCCCCCCCGAACTCCTTTTTGTTGTGTACCAGTCATAATAGGAAACGGGGAGTTGTGCTCCGCCCAAGCCTTGTTTTACCATGCTTTCTATCACAGCCATTATTAGCAGGGTTGAAGCATCAACCTAAGGTTTCTGGCATCCCAGTTATGAATGACACCCTGGTCTTCAGTCCAGTCTGAGAGCTCTTTAGAGCCAATGGATGAGAGAGTGGGACGAGATTGCAATTTTTTCTTGCTTCTTCTTCTTTTCTCTTTTTCCTTTCTTTTCTTTTATGTGTTGTTTTGTTTTGTTTTTCAAGAAAGGGTTTCTCTGTGTATCTTGGGCTGTCCTAAAACTCACTCTGTAAATCATGCTATCCTTGAACTCACAGAGATCTGTCTGCCTCTGCCTCCCTGAGTGCTGGGATGAAAGGCATGCCCCCACCACCACACACCACAGCCCGGCTGAGACTGCAATTTCTGTGAGTGGATTTCATATCTGTGAGTGGTTTTCATATCTGTGAGTTTAAGGAAAGCCCTTCATCCTTCCTTAAACTTGAGTGCAGGAATAATCCATCCCTCACTCTTCATGGGAGCGAGTGTCTGCTCTTGCATTGAGGGCTCCCCTGGGTGAACCCCAGTTCTCAGCATCTCTAGCCCAACCTGTCACACGTTGATCACACATTTGAAAACTTGGGAGTAATTTTCATCAACTATGGGACTCACTTTGTTCTGATAGGACACACACTCACAATCTCTCATCACACACACATAGTGTAACAACTTTGTGGTTCCTCCATCATGTGCTTATTGTTGTCAGGGAACTGAAAGCCCACCAGCCAGCCTGCACCATCTTTCCTTGTTTCTCGGTTTGTTTATATATTCTCTCTCTCTCTCTCTCTCTCTCTCTCTTTATTTAAAAAAATATTTATTTTTATCTTATGTGCATTTGTGTTTTGATCATGGCTCTCAGGTCCCTGGAACTGGGATTACAGACAGCTGTGAGCTGCCATGTGGACATGTGGATGTGGATACCGGGAATTGAACCCAGGTCCTCTGGAAGAGCAGTCAGTGTTTAACTGGGAAACTATCTCTGCAGCCCAACATGGAGAGTCTACATAGTCCTGCCTGGAAAACATGACCTTCAGAGTTCACAGAGTTCACTTTGCCCCCTGAGTAAAGGTGTTGTGCTTCCTTTTAATGTATAGCTTGTTTTGTGTGTGTGTGTGTGTGTGTGTGTGTGTGTGTGAGAGAGAGAGAGAGAGAGAGAGAGAGAGAGAGAGAGAAAGTTTCATTATGAAATCAAAAGTCAATCAACAACAGTGAACTTTTTATTTATTGTTTGTTTGTTCATAGTTTATTTATTTATTGACAGTCAGTCCAGAATGATCCTTGCGAAAAGATATCCATCATGACTTTCCCTTTCAGGAGGGAGCTCTCTGGTAAACTATGAAGCCACAGTTTCTCAAGTGCCTGCTTCCCACAAGTCCTTTTCCCAAGGTCAGGCATTCTCTTTTGAGGAACTCTCAGGTTCTGACATTAACATATGACTGGCGGCTATTGTCAAGGCCAACACTGTGGCTACACTCACTCCTCAGCCCTTCCCTGACCCGACCTGACCTGACTTGAGAAGCCACACCCCATGCCAGTCACAAGCCCCTCTTCATCTAAGTAACTAAACAGCATAAAATGTGGAATCTCTTCTCAATAAAATGCTGCTGCTGGCAGCCATTCGATGAATTCATTCTCAGATCTTGTCTTTACAACCTCTTTGGGTCACCCACCCAAAGCAGGAGTCAGGAGGTGGCTGTCCAGCAGGGTCGACTTCTTTCCAAGTTGCAGTCAGTCTGATCTCTGGGCAAAGAGAAAAGAAAGCAATTGCTTTCTACTGGAACAGTTTTAATCGTATTCTAATGAATTAATAGTCAGCTATTCCCAGCCTTATTTACCACTGGATGACCAGCGGGCACCTTCCTCTCACCACACTAGCCCCCTTGTCTCCCGGCCCCATCTGTACATGTCACGCACAGAAGGGGAAATAAAGAGATGAGAAAACAAGTAGACTTCTTGAAAAAGTAAGGAACTGGGGCCGGAGAGATGGCTCAGAGGTTAAGAGTATGTCCAGAGCTTCTGAGTTTGATCTGGTGATCTCTTCTGGCCTGCAGACATATATACAGAATAACTAATTAGATAGATAGATAGATAGATAGATAGATAGATAGATAGATAGATAGATAGACAGACAGACAGCTAAATGGATGAATGGATGGATGAATGAATGAGTGAATACATAAATAAAAAATGAAACAATTCACAGAATTAACCTGTCATAACAATTCGCAAAACCTCTCCAACACCCGGAAGTTGTTACATGACTCGTGGAAGGTCTGTGATAAGAAATCTTTGCGTGTGCTCCAAATTTGAAGATATTGGCTATCCTGTAAATAGATCCCTCGTTTCGGTCAATTCTGTCTGTCTGTCCACCCTGGGGGAGTATTTTGTGACGTTCACGCAGAAAGGCAGGGGAATTGCGAGTGATGTAGCACTTTTGTTCTTAGTCATTAGATGTAACTTTGCAGTAGTCCTTGGACCTTAAAGAGGTTGCTGCTGTGTGTGTTCCTTTGCACCTAATGAAATAGTGTGGCAGTTACCTACCTACTCGTTCAGTACAAATAGTCTATATTGTCAACTGACTACACGATGGCAGTGCCTGGGATTCTCTGTAGGCAAATGCAGTTCAGACTTGCTCAGTACTACCAAGTTTGAAACAGGTCATGAGGGAAGCTCTCCCAGCATGAGACAAGTTGGGCAACAGAAACCTTAACAGATGATCTCATGCATTGAGCCAAATACTTCCCTCGTTAAAGTAGGTAGGTAGGTTGTCTCCCCCACCCCCAATTTTGTTTCGGGATTAAGGTCTGTCTGAGAATCCATGATCAAGGAAAGCCAATGCAAAATCCCCAGGGCAGGGTTTGAAACCACAGAGAGAGGGCAGCGTGTCGCTTACTGTTCTGCTCAGCCAGCTTTCCTCTATGGCCCAAGCTCACATGCCCAGGGATGGCACTACTTACCACCTTCCAGAGGAGTGAAACCTCCTAAATCAGTTAGCCACATGCTAGTGTCAGTGGAGTCACGTCCGGAGTATGATTTGGCTTTCGAGTATGACTTCTTCCTTGGTTCTGTCACCCGAAATCCTACTGCTCTGACCCCCAGAGACACAGCCAATAAACCCTCTTGCTTTGAAAGTCAAAGGGTGAATCTAGATGCTGCTGTTGTTTACAACGACGACCAAAGGGAAGTCATCCCAGTTCCTCCCATTTTTTCCCACCACAGGCTACACGGAATAAGCAATACCCTTGGAATCAGGTGTGGACCATCCCTGCCCAGTAAGAAAAAGGCTCAGCTGCACCGCAGAGCCTGGCACTCTCAGACAAACAACAGCTAAAGCTTTAACTCAGGAAACAGATGTATGTTCTGGCCTAAGACCCTTTACTGGGCCCTAAGGGAGACTGACATGCCTCAGTCGATAAGAGTTCTTGTTCCTTCCTTCACTCCCTAGCAGCTAGCTACCTCAGGTACACTCTTCTACTAAAATCTATACAAGAATCTTCACCTGTTACATCATTTAAGTAAAATGACCACTTGTAGGGAAAAAAGAAAGCCAGAAATATAAGCGTCATGGTTTTAAGGTTTTAAAATGTGTTTTAAAAATTGTAAAATTCTGCTCCAAACAGCGGTTGTTCTAAATGTTGATGAAAAATGAGACTGCAGCATAATGAAGTAGACTGGGGAAAGTTACTTCAGAAGTGTTGCATCCCCAGAGTGACAGGGGCATCAGAGCTGCCGTGCTATCTATCTATCTATCTATCTATCTATCTATCTATCTATCTATCTATCTATCTATCTATCTATTTATTGCGTATACAACAGTCTGCTTCCATGCATGCCCACAGAGCAGAAAAGGGCACCAGATCTCTTTCTTTCTTTCTTTCTTTCTTTCTTTCTTTCTTTCTTTCTTTCTTCCTTCCTTCCTTTCTGGAAGAGCAGCCAGGGCTCCTGACCTCTCAGCCATCTCTCCAGTCCCACTGCTGTGCCTTTACAGATGGCAAAAACAAGGAATGATGCACTGTGTGTTCCTAACAATAGAGAATGCATCGTAAGGATTTCATTTTAAAGTTGACCGCTTTAGAATGAGACTTAATGAGGAGCTAGCACGGAATCCTCTCAAAAATAATTCACCATCCACCTTATCTCAGCCCAACACAGTCCCCACCAGCATTAGACTACCTAACTTAATGACCTCCAACCCTGTAGGATGTTTTGGGTCAAGTTTTGTCTGAGTTTTTTTTTAAAAAAAATTGCCAGGCGGTGGTGGCTCACACCTTGAATCCCAGCACTCCACTTGTGAGTTTGAGGCCAGCCTGGTCTCCAAGAGCTAGTTCCAGGACAGGCACCAAAAGCTACAGAGCAACCCTGTCTCGAAAATCAAAAAAAAAAAAAATGTGTGCTGTTCTAGAAAACGCCCTTTCCCTCTGAACACGGCCCCTCCACACAGCTCTGACGCTGCGGGAAGATGCGGAGAGCCCAGTTGGTCCCTCAGCCTGATATGTCTGCCTCCTCCGTGCATTTGCAGCAGCTCTTCTGAAGCTGAGGGGCAGCTATACATCTCTTGCCACTCAGAGTCAAATTCCCTTCAGTTTAGCCTTCCCTAGGTGCTTGTTCACTTCAGAGGACTCAGCCCTCATCCTCCGTATCATCCTGGCCTAATTTTTCAGATGACTGAGTATGAATATCCGTTCAGGAGAAGAAGGTCCATTCATGAAAAAAGTGTGCGTTCAACTAACTCCCCATGGGTGGAGGGAGTCGTGAAAAGACTTTCATGAAGCAGAGAGAGAGAGAAATTTCTGGTTTTGGAAAGAGGAGATACTGAATGGCTTCCTCTGTGTCACGGGACAGACTCCTGGAAAGCAAACCTCAGCTTGCACTCAGTCAGTTCAGGGAGAAATAGTTGCAAGGAGGTAAAGTCCCATGCCTCATGACATCAGCAGTCCCTTCTCTGGAAATTCTACCGTATCCCGGAGAGCTCTCAGAATCTTGTGATGTCACCTGTGTCCTAGAAACGCCAACGGCCCTCAAGACACACTCTTTCAGTGCCTGTAAGACTCCTCGCTTCTAGACATGTCGTCTAGACTGATGAGTCTACTTGGGAGAGAGAACGGAGATCGTGAGGAGGCCAGAGTGAGGGAAGAAGAAAGCTGGCCCCAGATCTCACAGGGAACCATGGAGAAATCAGTGGTCCTGGGAAGACAAAGTGAGTTAGTTCCCCACTAGCAGGGACTAGAGAGATTGCTGGATGTGATGGCCTTGAGCCTTCCATGGCTAGGGTTCAGGAACTGGGGAGGGGGGCAGTTTCTGGGATGTTTCTCTGCGTCCCTAAAGGGCCAACGCACATCCAAGATGCACGGTAGTTGATTGTACAAAGTCAGGAATTGACAAGCATGTAGCCTTTTGCTAGAGATGCTCTTCATTCACGCTGAGTGCCGAAGGGGTCAGTGAGATTTCAATACCAGCGCTGCTTATCGCCCCCCCCCCACTCCTTTTTGTTGTGTACCAGTCATACTAGAAAAAGGGAGAGTGAGTCGTGCTCCGCCAAAGCCTGATTTTACCATGCTTTCTATCACAGCCATTAGCAGGGTTGAGGCATCAACCTAAGGTTTCTGGCTTTCCAGTTATGAATGACACCCTGGTCTCCGGGTTCAACCTGAGAACTATTTAGAGACAGTGGGTGAGAGAGTGGGAAGAGACTGCAGTTGTTTTCTTTTTTCCTCTTCTTTTGTCTTTTTCCTTTCTTTTCTTTTTTTTTTCGTGTGGTTTTGTTTTGTTTTTGAAGAAAGGGTTTCTCTGTGTATCTTGGGCCATCCTAAAACTCACTCTGTAAACCAGGCCATCCTTGAACTCAGAGAGATCTGCCTGCCTCTGCCTCCCCGAGTGCTGGGATGAAAGGCACGCCCCCACCACCACACAC
>NW_028263219.1:1722500-1740000 GCF_982192425.1 Myodes glareolus
AGAGACCGCACCCCTGCCTTCCACACACCACCAGTCAAAGGTGGGGAGGACAGACGCGGGGCCCGCTGGCAGAATGAGAAGAGCGGCCGCCATTCGCCATGAATGTCCGTCCCTCGCCTGGCGCGGCTTAGGCCTCCGACCCGAATGAACACAGGGCGAGAGCACCACATCGATCGACAAGCGGAACCGGGGAGAAGCGAGCGAGAGGGCACCACAGACCCGACCGACTGCCACCAAAAAAAAAAAAAAAAAAAAAAAAAAAAAAAAACACCCTTCACACACCACCTCCGAAACCAAAAAAAAAAAAAGCGGAGTGGAGTGGGCCAGCCACGGGGGAAGAAAAGGTGTGCACTCGGGAGGCACATAAGCAAGCAGCAGAAAGCCGGGCTGGGTCACCCTTCCCCCCAAAGGCCTCATGGAGACTCGGGAGCTCCCCAACCTGGGGATGGGGGGGAAAAAAACCCTTCACACCTCCACCTTCAAAACCAAACACAATGGTGGTGGTCGTGGGGAAGAAGCGGTGTGTGCACTCGGGAGGCACATAAAAGCAGGCAGCAGAAGGCCGGGCTGATTCACCCTTCCCCCCAAGGCCTCATGGAGACTCGGGAGCTCCATAACCTGGGGGTGGAGAAAACAGTGCACTCGGGAGGCACACAGGGGACCCACCCAGTCCGTGGAGACTCGGGAGCTCCATCTGATCCCCAAAAGAAACTTGGAAAAAAAAAAAAAAAAAGCACCGGGACGGTAAGGGAAGAGCACCGGGAGGCAAGTCCCACCATCCAAACTGCACGGGTGACAACCACGAAGCGGGAACGCCTGACACGCCACGTAGGTTGGGTTAAACGGGAAAAACGACCCAGCGAGGCTCGGAAGAGACCGCAACCTACAGAGTCCTTTCATGTCACCCACTTCAAGGACAGCGTGTCAGCACCTATCTGCAGGTACAATAAGGACAGATAGCAACCACTAGAAGAATGACACCAGGTACAGGGAGCAATTCACAGACCACAGGGGACTCCTGAAAGTGAGGCTGGGTGACATGTCCCAAAAATGTCCCCATAAACAAGAGAACCGACCCTCAAAGGAACAACTGGTCGACCTCATGACCATGAAAGGACCGAGAGAGCGAGGTGGACATGCCACAAAGCCGGGCGCCCAGCCTCCTCCCGGCCGAGGACCCTGCGACCAGCCGCTAGGGATGGAGCAGGGCAAGAAAAAAAAAAATACCTGACGGTACAGGAAACCGGGGACCAGTGAACAGAGAACAGAGAAGAAGCCGTGACCGCAGCCTCCTCTCGGCCTCGAGACGACGAGGCCCGCCTCTGAGGACCGAGAGTTCTGGCAAGGAGAAAAACAAAAGAAAAAAAAGAAAAAAATGCTCCGAGGCCACCCAACGAGTACGGACCAGGGAGGCGAGAAAGCCGTCGAGACCACAGTCTCCTCTCGCCCTCAGGATGGCGAGGCCCACCGCTGAGGACCGAGGAAAAAATAAATAAATAAATAAATAAATAAATAAAGCTCCGAGACCCCCAACGAGTCCGGACCAGGGAGGAGAGAAAGCCGGGACCACAGCCTCCTCTCGGCCTCAGGATGGCGAGGCCCGCCGCCGAGGACCGAGGGTTCTGACAAGGAGGAAAATAATCAAAAGCTCCGACACCCCCAACGAGTCCGGGCACGGGCGGCGGGGAAGAGCCGTGATCAACCAGCGCCCCCTCTCGGCCTCGGGTCGCCGGGGACCCAGGGCTCTCTCTTAGAGAGAAAAGGCGAGGGAAAGACAGCTTTGAAAGCCGGGGTACTTCACCCATCCTGGGCCTGGCCGGACCCGACACCTAGCGGTGGGACGACGCGAACGACTCAAGCCTTCTGGTCGACCCGCTCAAGTCTCCCGGCACCCTCCCCAGCCGTGGCTTTCGTTCGGTTCCATCCCAGACGCACCCATAGGCGACTCTTCCGGCACAACCTCCTACACAGAGACCGTCCCCAAGCACGACACCGACCGCGGGACACGCCCGCCCGCCAGCCGGGACTCTCGTCACTCTTTCCGCCTCACAAAAGCCACTTCGCCCTCCTTGTCGGCGACCGAGGACCAGGAGCGTTGCACAAAACGGCCAACACCGCTAGGTGGCGCCCGACGACCCACCCGACCCACAGAGATCGCTCGCTCGCTCGCTCGCTCGCTCGCTCGCTCTCGCTCGCTCGGCCGCGGTGCGCGAGCCTTCTCTGGCGCGACAGAGTGTCCTCCCACGCTCACGCCCGGAGGTGACACGCACCCACGACAGGGCAGGGGACTCCCCGTCGTCGGTTCCCCCACACCCCATCCCCGAACATGGGTGAACGCGGGCTGGCCGGGACGGACGTTCGGGAGGAGCCACGGACGCTCAGGCTACGAAAACGAAAGGAGGAACCGAGACCACAGGCAGCTAGCTAGGAAAACAGGCCAATCGCTCTCCCTCGTGGAGAGGCAGGGAGGGAGGGAGGCTCACGGGAAACAAAGAGTGCGTCTCCACGATCAGTGACAGTATTAAGTGGGCCAGTCGAGGGGCTGCGACACTTAGAGCACGGTGAGAGGGAGAGACCGAGGGACTGAGGGAGACCGAGGACCGAGGGAGGGAGGGAGGTGGCAATGGCAGGCAGTCTCCTGCCATCCGAGTCTCCTTTCAAAGACATAGACTTCACCTTGGCCACTGCTTACTTGCTTGCTTGCTTGCTTGCTTGCTTGCTTGCTTGCCTGCTTGCTTGCCTGCTTGCTTGCTTGCAGTTCTTTTTCTCCACACCACTCCCCACACCCCCGGCACCTACTTCTCAGACTAAATACCGAGTCAGAGAAAATGAAAACAGTCGTGGAATAATGTGTTTGTTTGTGTGTGTGTTTTAAAATATCTCCATTGGATTTCATTTCCAGGAATAATAGGGTCATGCGGATCTGTTGTGAACATTTTCACTTAGGACGGAGAAAATTAAAAGGTCGTTTGATGGATTTCTGGTGGAGGGTCTATTTCCCACCGCGATGAAGATGATCTCCTGATCCTTGTACTTTCAGTTTCTGAGTGCTGCTGGCATGACAGACACGGGCCCTCACACGCGCGTTGATGAGACAGTACTGACTGAGTGACAGCATGGAGCCCGTAGGACAAGGCTTCGGCTTCCCCTTCCCCTCCCACATAAACCAGAAAAATAAATAAATAGATCAATAAATACCCAGAGGCAGAAACATGGAAGCAGCTTCTCAGACCCTTTAGAGAAGGCTCCTGAGGTCTGACTGGGGTGACACACGTGGCAGAGGAGACGACTAGGCCAGGGCTCCTCCCTTCACAACCATCATCCAGGCCCCCAGCACTGCCTGCCTGCCTTCCTCCCTCCCTCCTTCCCTCCTTTTATAAATGCCAGGTTATTTATTTTAATTGACTTATTTTTAATTGCGTTGGGAGGCTAGACATTTTTGGGTTTTCGGGAGTGGACAGACATACGAAAGGAAGGAAGGAAGGAAGGAAGGAAGGAAGGAAGGAAGGAAGGAAGGAAGGAGAGAAAGGATCAGAGCAGTGAATATACAGGTGCACTGTCATTACACCAATGTGGACTGCAGATAGAAAATAAGAGGAAGAAAAAAAGAATAGAATGTCACCAAAAGGTCAGCCTGGTCTATAAAAGTGAGTTCCAGGACAGCCAGAGCTATTCTATGAAATTGCCCGAGTTCAAATCAGCAATTTCCCAACTCCAACAAGAATGTTTACAGGAAAGGCAACAGATAAAGGCCCATCAAAGAAGTCCAGTGGAGCTGTAGGCACACCCTTTGAAACTTCTCTATTGCAAGGTCACAGAGTTAGGAAAGGATCTTGATCTTAAACTTTCCTTAATAGTAAGTCTCTGTGTGTATCATACTCAAGCCAAGTGCCCTCAGAGCTCATGGAAGATGAAACAGAGCTCTACAATAAGAGACGGGTGTTGGGGTGGGGGGGGATTCACTCAAGAAAATTAAAGCAAAGCCCTACACTAACCCTGGCACACAGTAAAATCAGTCCTATGAGGAAATTTTTAGCTCTAATTGCCCACGTTTTACAAAGGCTTCTAACCGGGAAGTGATGATGCATGCCTTTAGTTCCAGCACGCGGCCTGGTCTCCAAGAGCGAGTTCCAGGACTGACTCAAAAACTAGAGAGAAACCCTGTCACAAAAAAAGAACAAACAAACAAAAAAATCTATTACATAAATCAATAGATGCATACATAGATGGAAGAATAGATGAGAGACAGACAGAAAGAGAGAGAGAGAGAGAGAGAGAGAGAGAGAGAGAGAGAGAGACCCAAACCCCATCTTCTGTCTTCTGATGGCACCAGGCTCTCTCCCAGGGGTCACAGAGGAAGGTGGGCAGGCAGCAACGCAGACAGTGTACGTGTGTGATATCAAGCAAGCCTATATGTGATATATAGGGTCTAATAGGGCAATGTCAGTATTACATTGGGGTAGGTCTCAGGAGCACAAGAATCCAAATCTCTGATGTATTCCCTGTCACCAGAAGAGGGCACTAGATCCCCACCATGTGGTTTCTGGAAATTCTCTGCAGTTCTGATTGTTTTCATTGTTCCTCCTGCTTGCCTGTATTTAGTGAGAGAGTGGGTAACACTCCTCCCTGCTTCTCTGTGTGTCTGTGCCTGTCACATCCTGGATAGTCAGAGTGCCCGCCACCTATGCCTGCCTGAGATGTAGCCGGCAGCCCTGGCTGGGGCTGGGGGAAAGGGAGAGAGTGGATTCTCCTGGAGAGCCATGGGCAGAGGCTCTGTGGATTCCCTGCAAGAGGCCTCACTGTTTCAGGTACAGCTGTGACCAGGTCTGAATCCAGGACAGACTCCAAAGCCAGAGAGAATCCCTGTCTCAGAAAATAACAACAACAACAAAAAAAATAAGTAAACTAATAGATAAATTGATAGCCAGGCAGAGACTCAGAGAGATGATAAAACACCTCAGAGATCAGGGAGCCCAAGGCAGGCAGGTCACTGCGAGTGTAAGGCTACCTTGTTCTGCAGACTGAGATTCAGGACAGGCAAAATGACACAGATAAATTCTGTTTAAAAAAAATGGTGTTCAGTGCATGTCTTTAATCCCTGCACTAGGAGGCAGAGGCAGATGGATCTCTGTGAGTCTGAGGCCAGTCTTGTCTACAAAGTGAGTTCCAGGGCATACAAGGATACACAAGGAAACCCTAAGTTGAAAAACCACAAATAAACAAACAGATAATAACAATAAAAATATTTGAGAGTTCAAATAATTGACTTCATCCACAATAAAAAAATATGGATATCAAAATATCAAATGCACTTGAACACATTGACACAGGAGACCGCTTCCTAAATATAACCCCAGTAGCACAGACACCGAGAGAAACAAAATGAATACAGGAGACCTCCTGACACTGAAAAGCTTCTGCAAAGCAAAGGACATGGCCTACAAGGCAATACGACGGCCTACACAATGGGAAAAGATCTTCACTAACCCCACATCAGACAGAGGTCTGGTCTCCACAATATACAAAGAACTCAAGAAATTGGTCATCTAAAGAACAAAGAATCCAATTGACAAAATGGAGTACAGACCTAAACAGAGAACTCTCAATGGAGGAATCTAAAATGGCTGACAGACGCTGAAGAAAATGGTCAACATCCTTAGTCATCAGAGAAATGTACATCAAAACGAGTTTCTATGTCTCTTGGATGAAAGAATGAAAGGAGTGCATCCCCACACCCCGGCTCAGTGTTTAGTATCACGTTCTGTTAATTTCTTGTACATTTAGTTTAATTTCACATTTTGTTCATCTCTCTTGGTCTGCACCAAGTGTTTCCCTGTGTGGGGTGGGGCATGGAAGGTGTCCTATTCCAGAACATTTTATTTTACTTTGCTTTGAGACGGTTTTTCCAGTTGTGTAGAACTTAGTTTAATTCCAAATTTTTTAAAAAGATTTGTGGGTTTTTTTATTTTTTTAATATTTATTTATTTATGTACACAATATTCTGTCTCTGTGTATTCCTGAAGGCCAGAAAAGGGATCCAGACCTCACCACATATGGTTCATGAGCCAGCATGTGGTTCCTGGGAATTGAACTCAGGGCCTTTGGAAGAGCAGGCAATGCTCTTAACCACTGAGCCATCTCTCCAGCCCTAAAGAATTTTTTATGGTTTGTTTAACTTTATTTTACATGCAGTGGCATGAATGTGTCAGTTCATCCAGAAATTGGATTTACAATCACTTATGTGCTGCTGCCATGTGGGTCCTAGGAATTGAACCCACTTCTTCAGGAAGAGCCACCAAACCATCTCTCCAGGCCTTCCTTTAATTTAACAAATGTATTGGTGTGTCTCTAGGTGTGCCCCTCTCTCTCTCTCTCTCTCTCTCTCTCTCTCTCTCTCTCTCTCTGTGTGTGTGTGTGTGTGTGTGTGTGTGTGTGTGTGTGTGTGTGGGTGACTCTGTGTGTCTGTGGGGTGGCATTTGACTTTACCAAGGTGAACACATTCAAGAGAAGAGATGGTGATTTACAGATAGAACACAAAAAAAAAACAAAACAAAAACAAACAGATAGCTTGATCTTTAAAAGTGAGTTCCAGGACAGCCAAGGCAGGGCTATTACCTGAAATTGACTGAATTCATATCAGCAATTTCTCAACTCCAACAAGAATGTTTACAGAGAAGTCAAGAAAAAAAATCATGTTGAATGAAGTGCCAGAGTCAAAGACCTGCTCCACTACCTGCCAACCCTGGCTGTATTTTGAATCTCATATTTGATTTCTCTCTCCACGTACATTGAGTTTAATACATGTGAAGGCAGACTGAAGAAAACAATCAAGAAAAAGAGAAAACATGAGGAGTGGGACAAAACAGAGATCTAGAATGGGAGAGAGAGGGAGAGAGAGAGAGAGAGAGAGAGATAGAGAGAGAGAGAGCGCATTCACCTCAGTCCTGTGAGAAAACCACCTCAGTCCTTTGAAGAAATTTATAAGTCTCATTGCCTACCATTCTAAAAATTAAAACCATCTACTTGGGTGGTGGCGGCGGCGCATTCCTTTATTCCCGGTTCTCAGCCTATTCTACAAGAGCTACTTCCAGGACTGGGTCCAAAGCCAGAGAGAAGAAAAGTTTGTGATTTACTTAACTTCATTATATGTGCAATGGTGTGAGGGTGTCAGATCACCCCGGAACTGCATTTACAATCACTTATGTGCTGCCATCTGGGTGCTGGGAATTGAACTCAGGACCTTTGGAAAAGCAGGCAATGCTCTTAACTGCTGAATCATCTCTCCAGCATTAAAGAATTTTTTATGGTTTATTTAACTTTATTTTACGTGCAGTGGCATGAATGTGTCAGATCATCCTGAAACTGGATTTACAGTCACTTATGTGCTGCTGCCATGTGGGTCTTGGGAATGGAACTCACTTCTTCAGGAAGAGCCACCAAGCTCTTCAATGGTGTTTTACAGATAGAAAATAAGAAAACAAGACAAAAACAAACAGATAGCCTGATCTTTAAAAGTGAGTTCCAGGACAGTCAGGACTATTACATGAAATTGCCTGAGTTCAAATCAGCAATTTCTCAATTCCAACAAGAATGTTTACAGAGAAGTCAAGAAAAAAAAAACCAACAAATCAGGTTGAATGAAGTGCCAGAGTCAAAGGCCTGCTCCACTACCTGCCAACCCTGGCTGTATTTTGAATCTCATATTTGGTTTCTCTCTCCACGCACATTGAGTTTAATACATGTGAAAGGCAGACTGAAGGAAACAATCAAGAAAAAGAGAAAACATGAGGAGTGGGACAAAATAGAGATCTAGAATGGGAGAGAGAGAGAGAGAGAGAGAGAGAGAGAGAGAGAGAGCATTCACTTCAGTCCTGTGAGAAAACCACCTCAGCCTCATTTATAAGTCTCATTGCCCACCATTCTAAAAATTAAAACCATCTAGCTGGGTGGTGGTGGCGGCGCATTCTTTTATTCCTGGTTCTCAGCCTATTCTACAAAAGCTACTTCCAGGACAGGCTCCAAAGCCAGAGAGAAATGTTTGTGATTTACTTAATTTCATTACATGTGCAATGGTGTGAGGGTGTCAGATCACCCAGGAACAGCATTTACAATCACTTATGCGCTGCCATGTGGGTGCTGGGAATTGAACTGAGATATCTCTCCTGAAAATTGAACTCAGGACCTCTGGAAGAAGAGCCAGTTCTCTTAAACTCTGAGCTATTTCTTCAGCCCTTGTTTGTTTCTTTAATTTAGGAAAAAGAATACTGTATTATTTTAATGCATGAGCACTCTCTCTGCACCCACTTCCATTCACCAAGAGAGTGCACTAGATCTCCACCCTGTGGTTTCTGGTAATTTCAGAAATTCCATCTCTGCACTTCTGATACTTTCCTTGTCCATGAAGAGGACATGAATAACATTAAAAATCAAAATCCCCTGGCAGTATTTCTTTGCCAAATGCATGACAGTTCTATATGAGACCACCCCGTAGCATTGTTTTATTTCATTTATTTTGTGATTTCTGACTCTCTCGTACATTGAGTTTAACTTCAGATTTTATTTGTTTTTCTCAGTGTTCCCATGTCTATCCCCGTGAGTGCGTGTGTGAGAGTGTGTGCCTGTGTGCGTGTGTGCGTGTGTGTGTGTGTGTGTGTGTGTGTGTGTGTGTGTCTGTGTGTCTGTGTGTCTGTGTTTAGGTATATGTGGGGGGGATTACAATTCAAACTATTTTAGTGAAGGCCCTTTGCAGACAAGACAGCATGGCTGTTAACTTCACCAAGATGAAAGCTTTTAGAAGGCTGCCTTTGGTAACCACCATGAGAGCTGACCTCAACAAGATGGTAGACACCATGAGGCATATTTTCAAGGTCCATTTCTTTTTCTGTCTCCTAGCCTCTAGAGCACCATGATTTGAATGCAGTGTCTCCAGATTCTCCAGCTATACATGCAAAGAAAGATACCATAAACCTTTAGCCTCCTGTCTAGGGTGAGAGGATTCAAAAGAAAAGAAAAAAAAGAAAGGAAAAGAAAAGAAAAGAAAGGAAAAGAAATGAAATGTGAAAGACAGACTGAGGGGAAAAAATTCAAGAAAAACAGAGAAGTTCCCATGAGGAATGGGACAAAGCAAAGATCTAGAGCGAAAGAGAGAGAGTGAAAGAGAGGGAGAGAGAGAGGAAAGAGAGAGGAGAGAGAGAGAGAGAGAGAGAGAGAGAGAGAGAGAGAGAGAGAGAATTCCCTCAAACAAACAAAAAAAAACCAAAAACAAAACAAAAAAAAACACACCCTTACAGAACACCTGGCACACAGTGATCTCAGTCCTTTGAGAAAATTTATAAGTCCCATTGCCCACCATTGGAAAAAAAATATCCATCTGGGTAATGGTGGCAGTGCATTTCTTTATTCTCAGTTCTCGGCCCTCAGATCAGGAGAGACAGAGGCAGGCAGATTGCTGTGAGTTTGAGGCTACCTTGTTTTGCAGTGTGAGTTTCAGGACAGGCAAATGACAGACACAGAGAAACCCTGTCTTGAAAAAGAAGTGTGTTTAGGAGGCAGAGGTAGAGGCAGAGGCAGCTAGATCTGTGTGAGTCTAAGGCCAGCCTTGTCTATAAAGTGAGTTCCAGGGCAAACAAGGATACACAGGGAACCCCAAGGTAGAAAAACCACTAATAATAATAATAATAATAATAATAATAATAATAATAATAATAATAATAATAATAATCTAAGAGCTCAATTCATTGACTTCAACCACAATTCAAAAATTAAAAAATAAAACAAAGAGTGTGTCTGATCAATCAGGATCAGTGAAAGGACTATGCGGGCCAAGGGGCTGCCACAATTATGACTTGTTAAGAGGGAGGAACTGGGGGGTGGGGGAGGGAGGGAGGGAGGCAACAAAGGCAGTTTCTTGCCACCTGAATGCCTTTCAAAGACATTTCACCATAACAACCACTTGCTTCCTTTCTTGGGGATCTTTTTCACAGTTGTGTTTGTACAGCCCCACACCCCACTTCTCAAACTAAAAGTCCAAGTGTGAGAAAACCAAAACAGTCATGGAAAAATTCCCACTTGGATACCTTTTCCAAAAACAACAGTAACAAAAATATGTATACCTAAGCAGACCGATCAAGTTGTAGCCTCACCCTTGACTGGTTCAGCAAGGAGTTCTGGCTGTTAGGAAGAGCTGGTGACCTTGAACTTTCCTAGTCTGTAAAATCTGGAGTCCCACGCCTACCCCGTGCCCTCAGGGGACAGGAGTGGAGGCCAGGGCCCCTGCCATGGGCGATCTCCTAGATCAGCTACAGGCTCTTATCGTTCCTGGGCCTGCTTAGAGAAAGACATGATGAGATGCAGAGAAAATTAAAACAGCCATGAAATGCTATGAAAAATTCCCACTTGGACATCATTTCCAGGAATATTGGCACAGTGAATTGTTTGTTTGGAACATTTTCACTTCAGACAGAAAAAAATAAAAAAATGTCATTTTATTCTCAGACCCTTTACAGCTCCTGAGGAATGGGGTGCTGGGGTCACAGCAGACATGGCAGAGGATGTAACTAGGCCAGGGCTCCCTTCTCAACCACCAACCAGGCCCCCAGCACTGCCTTCCTTTGTTCCGTGGTTTTTTCATTTTCTTGCTTTTAATCTTCTGTCTTTCTTTTCTCTTTCTTTCTTTCTTTCTTTCTTTCTTTCTTTCTTTTTTTTTCTTTTGGTTCAACATGTATACATTTTTGTAATTTGGTATGGGGTCTTTTCTATACAACCTGTCTCCAATTCAAGGAGGGCCACCTGCCTCTGTCTCTTAGATGATAGAAGAAAAGGGGTGTACCACAGCAACCCAGCTTTGTGTTTCGTATGTTGTTCAATTAAATTCTTGTACATGTAGTTTAATTTCAATTTTGGTTTGTTTTGTTTTTCGAGACTGGGTTTCCCTGCATAACAGTCCTAGCTGTTCTTGGAACTAGCTCCTTTCTTGAAGCCCTGGCTGGCCTCTAACTCCCAGGGATTCACCTGCCTCTGCCTCCTGTGTGCTGGGAATAAAGGCATGAGACACCACTGCCCGGCCAATTTCAAATTCTATTTAAATCTCTCGATGTGCCTTCTGTATGTGGGGGAGACAGGGAAGGTGTCATATTTTAAAACATTTTCATAACTGCACTTAGCACTGCACTCTTTTACATTTTATTTTACTTTAAATTGAGACAGTATTTCTAGTTCTGTGGGACTTAATTTAAATTAAGTGTGTGTGTGTGTGTGTCTGTGTGTGTGTGTGTGTAGATAGGGTGGCTTTTGACCTCAACAGATGAAGGCATTTAAGGGCACTGGCTCCATATTTGACAGAGGCAGGATCTCTGGGAGTTTTAGGCCAGCCTGGTCTACAAGAAAGGAGCTAGTTCCGAGAAAAGTCTCCAAAGCAACAGAGAAACCCTGTCTTGTAAAGCAAAACACAAAACCAAACAAAAAAATAAATAAAATGAGAGAGAGAGAGAGAGAGAGAGAGAGAGAGAGAGAGAGAGAGAGAATGTGAACTTACAGATAGGAACCAAGAAAAAAAAAACAGAATGTCACCAAGAAGACAGCCTGGTCTGTAAAATGAGTTCCAGGACAGCTAGGGCTGTTATACAGAGAAACCATGCCTCAAAAATTAATAAAAGAAGGAAAGAAGGAAAGAAAGAAAGAAAGAAAGAAAGAAAGAAAGAAAGAAAGAAAAGAAAGAAAAGAAAAGAAAACAAAGGCAGTTTTTATTTTTTTTTCTCTTTTTATGCCAGGTCATTTATTTTAATTTTAGTTTTTCTTTTAAGATTGTATTTGCAGCAGCAGTGTTCAGAAAGAAGTGCTGGACCATGTAGTGTAATAGTTTGTCTGAAACATAAATAAAAAGACAGGTCCTGTCTCAAAAAAAAAAATCCAGTTAAAACGTGAAATAAAACAAAGAAGGGGCTTTTGGTTTTGTTTTGCTTTGTTTTTTTCTAAGGAACCTGAAAATGACTAAATTCAACAATTTTTCAACTTCAGCAAGAAGGTAGTCTTTCCCAGCTCCAACAAGAGTGCAGTAAATAGGCATTTCTAGGCCCTGTCAACAGAAGAGGGCACTTGATTCCCACCACGTGGTTTCTGGAAATTGTTTATGGGGTGGCTTTTGAACTCAATAAGATGAAAACATTCAAAGGGAAGGGTTCCATATCTGGAAGAGGCTGGTGGATCTCTGGGATAGTTTTGAGGCCAGCCTCAAACTAGTTCCAAAGACAGGATCCAAAGCAACAGAGAAACCCTGCCTCGACTCAAAAATCAAAACAAAAACATAAACAAAAAATAAATAAAACATAAAATAAAAAAAACAGCTCACAAATCACAATCCCAGAGAACCTAGACAACAACGAGGACCCTAAGAGAGACATATATAGATCTAATCTACACGAGTAGTAGAAAAAGACAAGATCTCCTTGGAGCATGGGAACCTTGGGAGGGGGTTGAAGAGGAGAGGAGAGGCAGGGAGGGGAAGCAGAGAAAAATGTTGGGCTTAACAAAAATAAATAAAAGAAACAAGTAAAGCCAGGTGGTGGTGGTGGTACATGCTTTTAATCCCAGCACTCAGGAGGCAGAGGCAGGTGAATCTTTGTGAGTTTGAGGCCAGCCTGGTCTACAAGAGTTAGTTCCAGCCCAGGCTCCAAAGCTACAGAGAAACCCTGTCTTGAAAAACCAAAAATAAATGAATAAATAAATAAAATAGGCATGGATTTAAAAAAAAACTCAAATGCAAACTAAGTAGAAAGAAATACTTTCAGTATGCCATTCAACAATTAGGGAAACCTATTATCCCAGCACTTAGGAGACACAGGAAGAAGAACATCAGTGAGTTAAAATCCAGACTCGTCTTCCAAGTTAGAACACGAGACTCGTGCACTGTCTCATAGGTCCAACACTCCCATGGTCAAGTTTCTCGAAACAAGGAGACAGTTTATAATGTCTGCTTCTTTCCTTTCTTCCTTCCCTCCTTCCTTCCTTCCTTCCTTCTTTTTTTTTTTTTTTTTTTTTTTGGTTTAACTTCTATATACGTTTTAGATTTGGAATGAGGGCCTCTCTATGAAGCCTGGGAATTCACAAGAGACCTGCCTCTGTCTCTTGGATGACAGAATGAAAGGTCTGCACCACCACAACCTGGCTCAGCGTTTAGTATCTCGTTCTGTTAATTTCTTGTACATTAAGTTTAATTTCAAATTTTGTTCGTATCTCTTGGTCTGCACCAAGTGTGTCCCTGTGGGGGGTGGGGCAGGGAAGGTATCCGATTTCAGAACACTTTATTTTACTTAGATTCGAGACAGTCTTTGCAATTGTGTAGGACTAAGTTTAATTTCAAATTTTTAAAGAATATTTTTATGATTTATTTAACTTTATTTTACATGCAGTGGCGTGAAACTGGATTTACAATCACTTATGAGCTGCTGCCATGTCGGGGGTAGGTCTCAGGAGCACAAGAACCGAAATCTCTGATGTCTTCCCTGTCACCAGAAGAGGGCACTAGATCCCCACCATGTGGTTTCTGGAAATTCCAGAAATTCCATCTCTTCAGTTCTGATTGTTTTCATTGTTCTGCCTGCATGCCTGCACTTAGTGAGAGAGTGGGCACCACCCACCCTGCTTCTCTGTGTGTCTATGCCTGTCACATCCTGGATAGCCAGAGTGCCCGCCACCTATGCCTGTCTAAGATGTAGCCGGCAGCCCTGGTTGTGGCTGGGGGAAAGGGTGAGAGTGGTTCCCCTGGAGGGCCCTGGGCAGAGGCTCTGCGGATTCCCTGCAAGAGGCCTCACTGCTTCAGGTACAGCTGTGACCAGGTCTGAATCCAGGACAGACTCCAAAGCCAGAGAGAATCCCTGTCTCACAAAACAAATAAAAAAAAATAAGTAAACTAATAGATAAATTGATAGCCAGGTAGAGACTCAGAGAGATGATAAAACACCTCAGAGATCAGGGAGCCCAAGGCAGGCAGGTCACTGCGAGTTTAAGGCTACCTTGTTCTGCAGACTGAGATTTCAGGACAGGCAAAATGACACAGACAAAGTCTGTTTTTATTTATTTATTTATTTATTTTTAAAAAAGGTGTTTAGAGCATGCCTTCAATCCCTGCACTAGGGCAGAGACAGCTGGATCTCTGTGAGTCTGAGGCCAGCCTTGTCTACAAAGTAAGTTCCAGGGGCATACAAGGATACACAAGGAAACCCTAAGTTGAAAAACCACAAATAAACCAACAGATAAACAGAAAATAACAATAAAAATATTTGAGAGTTCAAATAATTGACTTCATCCACAATATAAAATTATAGAAATCAAAATATCAAACGCACTTGAACACATTGACACAGGAGACCGCTTCCTAAATATAACCCCAGTAGCACAGACACCGAGAGAAACAAAATGAATACATGAGACCTCCTGACACTGAAAAGCTTCTGTAAAGCAAACGACATGGCCTACAAGGCAATACGACGGCCTACACAATGGGAAAAGATCTTCACTAACCCCACATCAGACAGAGGTCTGGTCTCCACAATATACAAAAAACTCAAGAAATTGTCATCTAAAGAACAAAGAATCCAATTGACAAAATGGAGTACAGACCTAAACAGAGAACTCTCAACAGAGGAATCTAAAATGGCTGACAGACACTTAAGAAAATGTTCAACATCCTTCGTCATCAGAGAAATGTACATCAAAAGGAGTTTCTAGGACCAAGGAGACAGTTCATAATGTCTCCTCCTTCCTTCCTTCCTTCCTTCCTTCCTTCCTTCCTTCCTTCCTTCCTTATTTTTTTTTTTGGTTGAACTTTTATGTATATATATATATATGTATATGTATATATATATATATATATATATATATATATATATATATATATATATTTTAAATTTGGGGTGGGGGCCTCTCTACAAAGCATGGGATTTCACAGAGGTCCACCTGCCTCTGTCTCTTGGATGAAAGAATGAAAGGAGTGCATCCCCACACCCCGGCTCAGTGTTCAGTATCTCGTTCTGTTAATTTCTTGTACACTTAGTTTAATTTCAAATTTTGTTCGTCTCCCTTGGTCTGCACCAAGTGTGTCCCTGTGGGGGGTGTGGCAGGGAAGGTGTCCTATTCCAGAACATTTTATTTTACTTTGCTTTGAGACAGTCTTTCCAGTTGTGTAGAACTTAGCTTAATTTCAAATTTTAAAAAAAAAAATTTAATTTTTTTTAATATTTATTTATTTTTATGTATACAATATTCTGTCTCTGTGTATGCCTGAAGGCCAGAAGAGGGATCCAGACCTCATTACAGATGGTTGCGAGCCAGCATGTGGTTGCTGGGAATTGAACTCAGGACATTTGGAAGAGCAGGCAATGCTCTTAAGCGCTGAGCCATCTCTCCAGCCCTAAGGACGTTTTTATGGTTTATTTAACTTTATTTTATGTGCAGTGGCATGAATGTGTCAAATCATCCAGAAACTGGATTTACAGTCACGTATTTATTTACTGCCATGTGGGTCCTGGGAATTGATCCCACTTCTTCAGGAGGAGCCACCAAGCCATTTCACCAGGCCTTCCTTTAATTTAACAAATTTATTTGTGTGTCTCTAGGTGTGCCTCTCTCTCTCCCCCCCCCCCGTGTGTGTGTGTGTGTGTGTGTGTGTGTGTGTGTGAGAGAGAGAGAGAGAGAGAGAGAGAGAGACTCTGTGTGTCTGTGGGGTGGCCTTTGACTTTACCAAGGTGAACACATTCAAGAGAAGAAATGGTGATTTACAGATAGAACATAAAAAAACAAAAGGGCTGGAGAGATGGCTCAGTGGTTAAGAGCATTGCCTGCTCTTCCAAAGGTCCTGAGTTCAATTCCCGGCAACCACATGGTGGCTCACAACCACCTGTAATGAGGTCTGGTGCCCTCTTCTGGCCTGCAGACATACACACAGACAGAATGTTGTACATAATAAATAAATAAATCTTTAAAAAAAAAAAAACAAAACAAAAAACAAAAAACAAAATCTAACAGATAGCCTGATCTTTAAAAGTGAGTTCCAGGACAGCCGAGGCAAGGCTATTACCTGAAATTGACTGAATTCATATCAGCAATTTCTCAACTCCAACAAGAATGTTTACAGAGAAGTCAAAAAAAAAATCAAATCATGTTGAATGAAGTGCCAGAATCAAAGGCCTGCTCCACTACCTGCCAACCCTGGCTGTATTTTGAATCTCATATTTGATTTCTCTCTCCACATACATTGAGTTTAATACATGTAAAAGGCAGACTGAAGAAAACAATCAAGAAAAACAGAAAACAATGAGGGAGAGAGAGAGAGAGAGAGAGAGAGAGAGAGAGAGAGAGAGAGAGAGAGAATGTGGATTTACAGATAGGAAATAAGAAAAAAAACAGAATGTCACAAAGAAGACAGCCTGGTCTGTCAAGTGAGTTTCAGGACAGCTAGGGCTGTTAGGCAGAGAAACCGTGCCTAAAAAATAATAAAAGAAGAAAGGAAAGAATGCAAGAAAGCAAGCAAGAGAGAGAGAAAGAAAGAAAGAAAGAAAGGAAGGAAGGAAGGAAGGAAGGAAGAGGAAAAAGGGAAAAAAGAAAGAAAGGGAAAAAACTCTGGGAGTTTTAGGCCAGCCTGGTCTACAAGAAAGGAGTTAGTTCCAAGAACGGTCCCCAAAGCAACAGAGAAACCCTGTCTTGTAAAGCAAAACACAAAACCAAACAAAAAGATAAATAAAATATGAGAGAGAGAGAGAGAGAGAGAGAGAGAGAGAGAGAGAGAGAAGAAATGTGAATTTACAGATAGGAAACAAGGAAAAAATAAAACAGAATGTCACCAAGAAGACAACCTGGTCTGTAAAGTGAGTTCCAGAACAGCTAGGGCTGTTATACAGAGAAACTATGCCTCAAAAATTAATAAAAGAAGGAAAGAAAACAAAAAAGAAAGAAAGAAAGAGAGAGAGAAAGAAAAGAAAAGAAAAGAAAAGAAAAGAAAGACAGTTTTTTTTTTCTTTTTTTCCTTTTAATGCCAGGTCATTCATTTTAATTGTACTTTTTCTTTTAAGATTTTATTTGCAGCAGCAGTATTCAGAAAGAAGTGCTGGACCATGTAGTGTAATATTTTGTCTGAAACATAAATAAAAAGACAGGTCCTGTCTCAAAAAAAAAATCAAGTTAAAATGTGAAATAAAACAAAGAAGGGGATTTTTGTTTCGTTTTGTTTTGTTTTTCTAACAAACCTGAAAATGACTGAATTCAACAATTTTCCAACTTCAGCAAGAAGGTAGTTTTTCCCAGCTCCAACAAGAGAGCAACAAATATGCATGTCTAGGCCCTGTCACCAGAAGAGGTCATTAGATTCCCACCATGTGGTTTCTGGAAATTGTTTATGGGGTGGCTTTTGAACTCAACAAGATGAAAGCATTCAAAAGGAAGGTATTCGTATTTGGAAGAGGCACGTGGATCTCTGGGATTTTGAGGCCAGCCTCAAACTAGTTCCAAA